>NW_020537758.1:6426416-6472250 GCF_003426905.1 Ctenocephalides felis | reverse complement strand
ATATATTAAGTTCTGTTAGGTAACTTCTATTTACGTTAAGAGGTACCCTCAGGACATTTTTTACATTTTGATCAATATCTCATAAGCTAATAATTTCTGGGAAAAACAGTGTAACACTAAATTATTGCCCATAAAATTTTCTTTAATATGACATTAACGACCTCATGTTATTTTAATCATTAATTAAATATCTAGCTTTTTAACGTAACTTCTATTTACGTTAAGAGGTACCCCCAAGAAATTTACTTATATTTTCATCAATATCTCAAAAACTAATAATTTTCGTTAAAAACGGCAAAAGACAGATGTATAGCCTATAAAGTTTTACATATAAATATATAGTATGAATATATTAATTGTTAAATAACTAATACACAACAGAATAAAATAATACAATAATAGTCATACCAAAAAATACTGTTAAAAGAAAATTGTTAGCAAAAGACAGAACAGAAAGCAAAAGATACTAAATACTCATACAATAATATTAAATAATACTTTTATAATATAATAGTAATTATAAAATAATACAAATACCACAACAATATATAAATAATACGAAAATTCTGGAAGACAAACAAAAACAGTGCCTCGGTCTGGGGTAAATTAAATATTAAATTTAATAGAAAAAAATGTAAATTATATTGAAAATTTGTGCATAAAATTAATATTTAATATTTAAAATAATATATAAATATATATTAAAATATTTGACCCATATTTTAAGCATTATCTTTTTAAAATTTAGTACTTAATATTTTTAACTGAATTTAATTTAAGTATATAATTTTTTTTGAAAATTTTTCTACTTACGTGCACTCATACTCGTTCCACAAATCTACACATTCGAAAGGATCAGGACAAATTACATTTTGACAAGGCCTATTAGACAAACATTGTCTTTCTAAATTTCTGGCCATAGTTGCCTGGCCCCATTGGGTTCCATTCATGGCCGGAGGAAGTGGAAGATGTTTGCCTTCTAGACGGATATCATCTAAACAACCTGAAAAAAAAAACAAATGTTATATGAAAGCACCCCTTTTTAGTTAGATAAGGAGAAACTAGATACAATTTACTACGATTCCATGCCAACAGTTATATACACCCCGATATAAAAATTTGGAGAAAAACGACTTTGAAAACGATCTTTCATATTCTTTAAGATTTATTAATAGGAATTTCGGGACATTTTTTTGGGATTTTTGTCAAAAAACTCACAAATATCAGGGGAAAGCACCCCTTTTCAGTTAGATAGGGAGAAACTAGATACAATTTACTACGATTCCATGCCAACAGTTATATACACCCCGATATAAAAGTTTGGAATAAAACGACCTTGAATTCGATCTTTCATATTCTTTAGGATTCAATAGAAATTTAGGAACATTTTTTTGGTTTTTGTCAAAAAACTCACAAATATCAGGGGAAAGCACCCCTTTTCAGTTAGATGAGGAGAAACTAGATACAATTTACTACGATTCCATGCCAACAGTTATATACACCCCGATATAAAAGTTTGGAATAAAACGACTTTGAAATCGATCTTTCATATTCTTTAGGATTCATAGAAATTTAGGGACATTTTTTTGGTTTTTGTCAAAAAACTCACAAATATCAGGGAAAAGCACCCCCTTTCAGTTAGATAGGGAGAAACTAGATAAAATTTACTACGATTCCATGCCAACAGTTATATACACCCCGATATAAAAGTTTGGAATAAAACGACCTTGAATTCGATCTTTCATTATTCCTTGGAAGTAAATAGAAATAGAATAGAATAGAAATTTTAAAAGCTACACAAAGGTTATTAATGATTTTTTGATAAAATTGTTGTTTAGCGAGATATTTAAAGAGGTGTACAACAAGTACATTCTTTGTTACCTTTTTGATAATCAGCATAAACTTCAAAAGTCCTCACTCCTGTATATTCAGCTTTTCCACCAGCATAAACACCTTCTTGCTTATCGACCAACAACCATTGGTGACCTAAAAACACCAAAATTTGTCAAAATAAGTCCACATCAATTTATTTTCATCTACGGAATGCAATACCGATGGAAAATTTCAATACCGGTATTTCGGTAATTTTTTATTTTAAAACCGGAATACCGGTAAATTACCGGTATTTTTATTATCTTAAACAAACGTAAACAAAATTGAAAGTTACTAGTACAAATATAAAAAAATGTATATACAACTATAACTATATTCAACTAAACAATAAAATAAAATAATAAGTTTATTTTTTTAAATAATAATTTAACAAAAATATATCCAATTTAATTAATTCATTATCACTATCGAGTATATTAAGTACTTTTCACCAAAAACAAACTTATGAGTAAGAAAGACCAAAAACTCATAAAAGATCATATTACATTATTATAATAAACTATATTGTCTGTATCCGATGTGTTAAATTAGCATAATCTCCGATATTTTTGAAAAATAAATTTTCTACACTAATTTAAGATCGGATACTTTGTCGAGATAAATAATATGTTACTGTATTTGTTGAGTATTGTTATTTAAAACAATGTGATGCTTCTATAGTATTTTCAAACTTCGAAACGTTTTTTAAAAAATAGTATTTTATAATTTTAATAAGAAGCAAAAATATTTAGTAATTATCATAATTATTAGGTATAAAGTTAGAAAAAAATAAAGATTACGTAAGGTAATCTGTATGATATAAAATATTTTGGCGCAAATATCACTTAAAAATCCGTTACATTTTTACATAAGATAAAACAAACATCATTATCTATCAGTTCAATTCTATTTATTGTAACACGATATGAAGCCCTTTGGAAAGCAATAAATATTCAGTTTAATGACGAGTTGAGATAATATTTGACATTTGTTTATCCTATAGAATCACTTGAAGATATAGCTGTTTATGCGATTACGGAATTTAACGATAAATTTGTTCCGAGAAATTTAAACTTTAGGGTATTATGTATCAAATAGCGCTTATGTAAAATTACCGAAAATATCGGTATTTTTGGGGTAAATACCGGTAAAAATACCGCCGAAAAATCGGACGGTTTACCGGTAATTCGGTATACCGGTATACCGGTATTGCATTCGCTAGTGTCATCATTATGTCACCTTCAAAGTTGTATGTCTCATTATATCTCCTGCCTTCACCACCATCCAAAGCCAAAGAAGCAGTAGATCCATGTCTCGCAACTCTAACCACGTGCCATTGGCCATCATCAACAGCAACATGGCTCAACCTGATGTCCCTTTCTTCAGTTCTCAGAGAATTCAAATTGTATCGGAAGTGGAGACGAGATTCCTTGATTTCCAGAATTCCGTATTCCCTGTTGTGTTGATCGCTGACCCTGAACAACTCACCATGTTCTTCTCTAGTACGGAACCTTAGCTGGATTCTTGTGCTGAATCTGGAGAAAAAATAAAGTTGAACTCCAAATCTTGATGGTGGTAGGAAGAAATTTGATACTGACCTGTCTGGTTCAAAACTTAAGGCGTATTTGACGTAACTTTGTTGTTTGAATTGTGTAGGAATGGTTGGAACTGAGCAAGCTGGTCCTGTCCAGCCAGGTCTGCAGACACATCTTGCTTCGGTGAAGGAACCAGCACAGGAACCATGTTCCCAACATCTAAGAAAATAATAGACATTGCATACAAATTCACCAGCAAATCAATAAATCATTTCACAAACCTTGCTGTGGTTTCAGATTGTGCACAAACTTCTTCAGTTTGAGGACAACCTGCAGCACTATTCCTTGACAAACCAGGATGAGCCAAATCGTAAAGGACACTGTTGTGTACTAAATTGCGTACACAACCATCAAAACCTTTACCAGAAGGCATGTATTGCCATCTGTAATGGGTAGGATCGAATTGCTCCATGTACAAACCACCTGAGGAACAAAAAGTGTTAGCATGTGCCTTGGTCACTTTTATGTATCAATTCTACTTACCGATTTGTAAAGGAGCATTAACATTCAAATACTCATTAAACGGAGGGACAGTACCCCTTGCTTGACAGGTTTCACCATCAAATTCAGGAGCAGATCCGTCCTCCAACTCCGAAACCTCAGCAGATCGACAATGATCGACGACCATTCGAACGTTTTCCGTGTCCCAAAATATGTCAATCCTGTGCCATTCGCCGTCGTCCAGACTTTTCCTGGTTTTTACACGAAGTTCTAGGGTTCCTGATCCAAAATCTATCAGAAGTCTGGGATAACCACGTTCCAGTTCCAGGGATATGAAATCGGATACCATGATTTCTTCTGGCTCTGGTGGGACTATAGGGCCGTTGTAGAGGAGGACACCATCGGGTTTCCTGGGGTAAATTACAATTATTAACTTCTTGAATGGTTTAAAAAAGATTCGATTCCCATTGATAGAAAGATGTGTTGATTAGTTTTTGGCAAAGGCAAGTCTAGCCGTTACGGAGACACGGAGCAAAGAGTGCAGAAAATACAAATCGAGATCTAAAAAACATTCAATTTGTAATGATTGGGAGAAGAGGTGATTAGTTTTTAGCAAAGACAGGTCCCGCCATTTCGAAGATACAGAGCTAAATGTGCAAAAAATGGCAGTTTTTGAGTGAACTAAACGTTCGACTTGAATGATCTAAAAAACTTTCTGCTTGTATTGACAAAACAATTGCTTTTGAGAATAACAAATCATTATATCTTTTTTTATTTTCCATAAAATATTTTTGTAATTTTGGATAAAAATTCAAAAAATGACCCAGACTAAGCACAGTCTAAGCGCCACTCTGGTACAAATGTTTACCCAAGTGCGTTTAGACTGTGAGTATTCAGGAGCACTTTTTCAATTTTGTAATGACGGTCAATAAGAGGTGAATTGATTTATGATTTACATTTGATTTGCTCACAATGTTAATATGGATATAACAAGATACCAAGAATAAAGAAAGTTTCAGTATTTATAATGATCCTTCAAATACCACTAGTTAAATTTTAACTGTTTTTTTTTTATTTATTTATTGGCCAGTTGCCATCCTTACAATTGTTTACTACAAATTCCTATTGAATCATTAACTTATAAATTAATTTTTGTATTTTTAATAAAATTAAATATATATTTATAAACTTTTAAATTATTACTAGCTACTAATGATTGTACATTGATAGGGAAAATAACATTTTCTTTAAGTAATTTTTTATTAATGATCTTCTTTCGTTTTGGAATAAGTTGCATTCCCAAAATTTTAACTGTTTGATTCAAAAATATCTTGTCATAATATTTTCCCAAGATTTTGCGCGCGCTTGCGCGTTAACCTAAAACAAAGCGTCGTTTCAGGTTGCGCGTAATTTTAGGGAAAACTATAAAAAAAAGTTTGTTCAAAATTTTTGCAAAATAACAATGTAGAATATTTCAATACATACAAATCAGATAAATGAAAATAAATATTATGTGAAAATATTATTATTAAATTAAATTAAAATTTAAAAAATACGGATGCTATGATTGAAAATGAAAAGCTAGTTTTTTAGCTGTCTTGGCATGATTTGCTCAATAAAATAAACCGCATAATAAATAAGTAGAATGTTTCAAAACCCAAATATTAATATTGCACATATATTAAAAATATTTGCAAATTTAAAAATATTTGATTATAATCAACCCGCGTATTGCCTCGATTTTTTAAATAAATTTAAAATTAATGTATTTCATACGCTTTTAGATTATATCTAATTTTTTGCGTACTAAATTCAGAATAATTAAAAATTAATTTTCAAAAAATATGTGAATATTTATATAATTTTAATGATAAACTGTTAAAACAGTTGAAATTAATAGAGGTAGAGGCGCTAGAAAAAAAGTTGCATGCTAAGGACCCCAGGACAGGTTCCGTATATATATATATATATATATATATATATATATATATGTATATATACATATATATACATAAAACTTAACACTTTTCCATCGTATGTTTTTTGAGTTTTTATAAAAACTAACAGATCAGAAAAATTCGTAAAATGTAAAAAAAGGATGGACAGTTAAATAAATGTATTTTGAACAGGTTTTTTTGGATTATACTAAACATCTCGAATTGTACCCAAAATTTTGGTCGTTTTTGGACTGCCAAAATTCGATTTTTGATCCGATCAAAAATCGATAGTTCATTTTACGGAGAACTATATATAGAACATGTAAAAAAAATTGATAGTGATCAGATCATTTGTTTTTGAGTAATCGCTACAGCAAATTCGGAAAATGCTGTTTCTAGAAAAACGCGTTTAAAGATTAAATGATCCTTATACTATATACTATATATACACTCTTTAATTGGCTGTAACTCAAAAACTATTTAAGATATCGATTTGAAATTTTGGTATGTTATTATTAAAGGTATAACTTATCGTAATATGGAAAAATTGAAAATTCGATTTTTTGAAAATTTCACACTAGTTGTGCCCCTTAAGTAGATTATGTACACGTATTAGAAAGTTTATACAACTTGCCTGAAGGAAAAATGCTACTTACACCTAGTTAACCTTAATTCTATCTAACTATATTGACTACTAGTTTACCTGGTAATAAATTCTATAGAAAGATGTGAATCTGAACACATTTCCAAGGCTGGATACCAAGCCCATCCTTGTCCACCTCGGAAACTCCTTGCAGTTTGTTGACATCTAGGACCAGTATATCCTGCAGGACATGAACAAGTTGGCCCATGAGCTCCTCTACGAGATTCTGTGCAACGTCCACCATTGTGACAAGGTGACGTCCTAAAAAAACATTATTGAAATAAAAAAATCCATTGAACAAGGAGGGTTATCTAGTCAATTACTTACCTGCAGCTTTCAGGTTTACTAAAGTTCCTAGCACCACACGTGCACTCTGCCAAAACATCAACCCTAACACCAACCAGAGCAGTCTTATTAGCATTTACCATATAAGGCAAGTTGCTGATGTCCAAATTATTAGTGCAAGAACCTTCACACATTTTGTTCTCATACAAACACTCGTCAATTCCTACCATGGTGATGTTTATACCGACATCTCTTTCGATCTCTTCCCGGTGCATCAAAACTATACCATTTAGCCTGACAGGTTTGTAATAGGTTTCTGCACGAGCTGCAAACCTGATATCAGTAATTGCAGGATGGTGTCTTCTGGTTTGGACACTGAAGACATCAACATTATTGCGATCGATGCTCAAAAGATCTGCTATTTTGTCACGGAACCTAGGGGAAAAAAATACATGAAAAACAAAAGATCCGATCACTATCGAATTTTTTTACATGTTTTATATATATTAACTTCCCGTAGGGTAAGTTATTGTAATGGGCCGAAAATCGGAATTGAAATTTTTTACATTTCTCGACGTTTTGAAGGTTTCTGAACGTTTTGGCATACTTCAGAAAAAATGGATGTGTGTGTGTGTGTGTGTGTGTGTGTATGTATGTATGGATACAAATTTTCGCCCACGTTTTCGGGCGCACGGATCAACCGATTTGAATGGTTCAAAAAACATTCGATTCCTATTGATAGAGAAAAGAGCTGATTAGTTTTTAGCAAAGGCAGATCCAGCCGTTTCGGAGATACGGAGCAAAGAGTGCAGAAAATAGAAATCGAATTTTTGAGAGAACGGAGTATCCGATTTGAATGAACTAAAAAACATTCAATTAGTAATGATTGGGAGAAGTGTTTATTAGTTTTTGGCAAAGGCAGGCCCAGCCATTTTGAAGATACGGAGCTAAATATGTAAAAAATGGCAGTTTTTGAGAGAACTAAGCGTCCGATTTAAATGATTCAAAGAACTTCTGCTTGTCTTAACAAAACAATTGATTTTGGAAAAAAATTTCGTTCAATTTTTTTATTTTTTTTTTTTATTTTATTTTTTTTTTTAGTTTTTTAGTTTTGTGTATATCGGAAATATTTCAGATTTTATTTTTAATTCTGACTATAGTTCTAATATACTTTACAAATAATTTCAACTCTGCAATTCAGTTTATATAATTCTTATAAATATTAGATAATGTTACAATATTTATAATAATCTATTTGAAAACATTCAGTATTTCTCGAACATTTCGTTACGGTACGGGAAGTTCCAGCAATTTGCCTTAAGGCACGATGCCATAATTGCCTCAAGACAGAATTCCACTTACAGCTAGTTCTCCGTAAAATGTACTATCGATTTTTTGATCGGATCAAAAATCGAATTTTGGCAGTCCAAAAACGAACAAAATTTTGGGTAAAATTCGACTTTATTTTAAAAAACGCTGTCATTTTGTAATTTTAGATTTTTTTCTTTATCGTAGTTCATTTTACAGACAATATTATCTAGTTTAACGAGATTTTTTTTTAGATACATGAAAAAGGTTCAGAGGTAATACCCCAGACAAATTAAAGCTAAACTAGTGGTGTATGGCATCGTGCCTTAGGGCAAATTGCTGAAACTTCCCGTACCGTAATGAAATATTCGAGAAATCTCAAACGTTTTCAAATATATTATTACAAATACTGTAACTTTCATTATTTTGTTTGCTATCTTGTTTGTTATATCTGAGCAAATCAAATGTAAATCATAAATCAATTATTACATTAACAATAGTCATTTCATTTCGAATTCAATTTAAAAAAAAAATAGTTGCCTAATTTACACAAAATTGAAAAAGTTTGAGAAACTAATCAGGGTTGTAAAATGGTAACACACTTGATAGTTTTATAATAAAAAATTCGAGTAAAAAAATAAATACTTAAAAAAGTTCAAAGGCGAAGCCCAAGAAACGAATTAAACTTCTTTAGGTTTTTATTCTTTTATAAGGATTTTTTTTTAAAATGCACTAAAGTGTGTTTGACATCAATATGTATCTAATTTTTTTCAATTTAATGCATTTTTTGTTTAAAAATATATTATTTTCATTTATTCGAGAACTTTCCTTTCACTATCATAAAAATACTTTTATTCTTATATGTGAAAACGATGCATGAATAACGAATAATTATTTTCAAAGTTATTTAATCAAGATAAACTATTATTTTTTTAGTTCTACTAATTAAAATTAAAATAAATTTGTTTACTATCCATAAAATCAAACAATAAATAAATTCAGTCAAATACTGCTCTAAATTACACTAAATCAATTATTACATTAACAATAGTCATTACATTTCTAATTCAAATAAAAAAAAAATAATTGCCTAATTTACACAAAATTGAAAAAGTGCTCCCGCATAATCACATTCTAAACGCATTTGCACATAATTCTGTGCGACATTTTCACTTGTACTGTGCTTAGTTTGGCGGCATTTTCTCATTTTTCAATAGTTTTCACAAAATTGTAAAAGTGTTCCAGTACTTAAACAGTCTAAACGCACTCGGGTAAACATTTGTACCAGAGTGGCGCTTAGACTGTGCTTAGACTAAGTATTTTTTTGAATTTTTAATCCAAAATTACAAAAATATTTTTTGAAAAAAAAATTAGAAAAAAATATTAACATGAATTAACATAATGCATATTAGTTAAAGTTTGCGAACAGATTTTGTAAATAAAATACTGAAATTTTTTTTCTTCTGAAATTTTTTAAAATAATATCTAAGAGTGATTCTGTAAAATATTAGAGGCCTATGAAAAATGAGTTAGTTATAAAAAAATATTTATATAAAATAGCATAGGGCGAATTGGTCCTAGTAATCAGTTGTGGAAACTTTTAGATAAATGTCAATTTTTTAGTTTATTTATAAAGTAATTTTTTTTAAATTTTGTATATTTATACATTGGATATTCAGGAGTGATCCTGTAAAATATTAGAGGCTTGTGAAAAAGGACTAATTTATAATAATATAATAACGCTTTGCTTTGTTGATATTACAAGTCCCTTTAGTCAATTTTTGATACATTCCTTATATTTTAGTTTATTTACTAAGTTATTTTTAAGAAACTTTCAGAAGACTTTTAATAAGCATTGTAGTAAATTTGTGTAAAATATTAGAAGCCTAGTTAAAACATTTTCATTAACGTTTAGAAACTTTTAGTTCAAATTTTCTGGTTTATTTTTTAACAGTTGTTAATGAAAATTTGTGTAGGCGTGAATTGGACATTTGTAAATTATTGGGTAAAAAATTATAGGCCTAAGAGAAGTAGTTTATTATAAAAATTATTCAAAATTTACTAACCAATAATTTGCTAGTATAACGTGGCTCTATATGGTCAACTTTAAATAAAAACCCTTAATTTTGTTTATTAATTTATAAAAATTCTAGATTCATTTTGTGGTTATTACAAAATTACTTGTAGACTTCTACAAGTAATTTTGAAAAAATAGAGTTTTACGGATTGTAGTTTAATTATCGAAAATTAATCAAAATCTGCACG
The DNA here is from genome assembly GCF_003426905.1 of Ctenocephalides felis. NCBI lineage: Eukaryota > Metazoa > Arthropoda > Insecta > Siphonaptera > Pulicidae > Ctenocephalides > Ctenocephalides felis. The sequence continues at coordinate 6,461,904 of NW_020537758.1, read as the reverse complement.
ACATAATTCTGCATTTTTTGATCCAATTTGGATGGAAAGTCGAAATTCCTGATCTATGGCCTTTCAAAGGATGACGTCTTTATAACTCAACAATAATATTTTGTGTACATTTTAGGCAACTATTTTGTTAAAAATTGAATTCGAAAAGAAATTACCATTGTTAATGTTCTGGAGATAAATTGATTTATTTATAATTTACATTTGATTTGTTCAGATATAAAAAGATAGCAAAAAATGAAAGTTACAGTATTTGTAGGTAATAATATATTTGAAAACGTTTAAAATGTCTCAAATATTTCATTACGGTACGGTAAGTTCCAGCAATTTTCCTTTAGGCACGATGCTATACACCACTAGTTCCTAACTGAAATTTTTATTTGACTGAGGTATAAATGAGGAATGAATATGTTTGTAGAAAATTTATGTAGTTTTTAGAAATGTATACTGTTCAATATGTTTTTGAACAAATTTTTGATATATTTGCAATAAACTTTATAAGTGTTCACCATTATCATGTCTATTAAGTCAGGTTTCACTGTAAAGTTATAAATTATAAATTAGTTGTAATTTTATGCAAAATTTTACTTCAACATTGTGTAACTTATAAAATTTGTAGAGAATTTTATGTGGTTTTCGGAAATGTATAATTTAAATATGTGTTCGAACCAAATTTTGATATATTTACACAAAACCATAAAAGTGCGCACACAATTATCATGCCTTGTTACCCTCTCAAGTTTTACGCAAAATTTTACTTTAACACTGTGTTAATTATATAGTGAAATTTGTAGAGAATTTATCTACTTTTCAAAAATATATAATTCTTAATATATATTCAAACAAATTTTGAGATATTTGCAGAAAACTTCATAGAGTGTTTACACAATGTGTATTCATTTATATCGTAGAACTTTTTAACGTTTTATTTAATTTAAATACAATATTAAGCAAAAATGCACATGAAATAAAATAATTTTAGCATTATAAAACCTTACAAAAATTAGCATACTTCAAATCAAATACCAAATAATGAGAAAAAAATCAAGTACATTTTTGTAAAATATAAAGATAGAAAAATAATGAACGTTACAGTATTTGTAGGTAATAATATATTTGAAAACGTTTTAAAATCTCGAATATTTATTTACGGTACGGGAAGTTCCAGCAATTTGCCTCAAGGTGAAATCTTAATTTTGACTAGGGTATAAATGAGGAATGAATATGTTACCTTTCAGCTTTGCTTCGGTGTGGACTTTGGGTCCTATAATCCCAAACCCTGATAAAATCTTCATCAGTCAATCCTCAAAACGCACAGATCCCGAATTCAGCACAGCCCTTCTCGGTAACTCCCTTACAACTACTGTAACATTTGCTGGAACATCCGTTTGCGTGTGTTTCCTATCATAAACCCTAAACCTTAGCTGGTAACGTCCATCTTTGGTACCAGGTTTCATGTAAATCATCCCTGTATCATCGTTCAATTTGAATCTGGGGTGCTCAACAGCTTCCCAATAGAATTTTTTGTCTGGTAAATCCCAGTCGTCCAAATCGTAAACGTATACACGTCCAATTTCAGTCTCAGGAGCCTGTCCTTGGTAGTTGTAGACGAAGATTTCCTTGGAACCAGGTTGCATTTTGTTGTCATTTACATCACCAATGACGACTGTCAAGTGCTTGTACCAGTCATTGCTGGGTTACCATGATCTTTGATCACTATTGGAATTAAGTATTCTTTTTGTTGTTCTCTGTCGAAGGATCTTAGGGATGACACAATTGCCATACCGTCACCGTTGGCACCCTCTGGGGAAAAAATAGATAATTTGTTCGTTAAACTGAATACTTCTGTTGTAAAAATACTTCTAAATTACTATTATTATTATTATTATTTCTTAGTTTTTAGTTTTTTTTTATGACTGTTATTGTTAAAATACTTAATAATTAGTTAACCAAAAATTTATAATTTAAAAAACACTAAAAAAATGAGAAACAAAATATTGATTTTTTTTCTCTGATTATTATTTTCATATGACTGTTATTGTTAAAATACTTAATAATTAGTTAACCAAAAACTTGTAATTTAAAAAACACTAAAAAATGAGAAACAAAATATTGATTTTTTTTTTCTCTGATTATTATTTTCATATGACTGGTATTGTTAAAATACTTAATAATTAGTTAACCAAAAACTTGTAATTTAAAAAACACTAAAAAAATGAGAAACAAAATATTGATTTTTTTTTCTCTGATTATTATTTTCATATGACTGTTATTGTTAAAATACTTAATAATTAGTTAACCAAAAACTTGTAATTTAAAAAACACTAAAAAATGAGAAACAAAATATTGATTTTTTTTTTCTCTGATTATTATTTTCATATGACTGTTATTGTTAAAATACTTAATAATTAGTTAACCAAAAACTTGTAATTTAAAAACACTAAAAAAATGAGAAAAAAAATATTGATTTTTTTTTCTCTGATTATTATTTTCATATGACTGTTATTGTTAAAATACTTAATAATTAGTTAACCAAAAACTTGTAATTTAAAAAACACTAAAAAAATGAGAAAAAAAATATTGATTTTTTTTTCTCTGATTATTATTTTCATATGACTGTTATTGTTAAAATACTTAATAATTAGTTAACCAAAAACTTGTAATTTAAAAAAAATGAGAAACAAAATATTGATTTTTTTTTTCTCTGATTATTATTTTCATATGACTGTTATTGTTAATATACTTAATAATTAGTTAACCAAAAACTTATATTTTAAAAACACTTAAAAAATTGTGAAACAAAATATTTCCTTCATCAAAATACCTAAAAATTTGTGAAAGAAAAAAACATATTGTAAAAATACTTAATAATAGTAAAAATAATAATGATAATATTATTATTATTATTAATAATAATAATAATAATAACAATAATATAAGACACTTAAATTTGTTAAAATATCATAAAATAACCTAAAATTTGTTAAATAAAATAATTATATTATAAAAGTATTGTAAAGCTTATTGAAGTACTTATTAAATTTAAAAAAAAATACTTGCAACAAACAAACTAGTTATATTTAAAAATAATTAAAATTAACTAAATATAAATAAGTTCGTAGGAAATAAATTAAATAATAATTAAATAAGTAATAAAATAGCTAATAATTTATCAAATTATATTAAACCTACAAAATATTGACTTAAGCCTTATTATAATATTATTATACCGACGGCTTGTAAAATTAATAAAAAATAAGTAAATAAATAAATACATTATACATACAATATAATAATAAACTGGTTTTGTATGGCATCGTGCCTTAAGGCAAATTGCTTAAACTTCCCGTATCGCAATAAAATATTCGAGACATTATAAACATTTTCATATATATTATTACAAATACTGTAACTTTCATTTTTTTTGCTATCTTGTTATATCCGAGCAAATCAAATGTAAATCATAAATCAATTATTACATTAAAAATAGTCATTTCATTTCGAATTCAATTTCATTCAAAAAAAATAGTTGCCCAATTTACACAAAATTGAAAAAGTGCTCCTATATAGTCACAGTCTAAACGCATTTGCAAATAATTCTGTGCGACATTTTCACTTGTACTGTGCTTAGCTTGGCGGCATTTTCACATTTTTCAATAGTTTTCTTCACAAAATTGGAAAAGTGGTCCAGTACATAAACAGTTTGCCTGTTGATTTAGGACATTTTTTTACGTTTTTTTTAAATAACTTTTAATTTTCTTATCGGACATTATAATTTGTTTAGATTTTTGAAAACCAGATAAAATTTACTAAAATCTAGTTAAAATATTTATATACACTTTTATATTGAAATTTTGAGCAAATCGTAGTTAATTCGTGGAGTATTTTCATACTTTGCAATGTATGGATTTAGGATATTTTCTTAGTTTTCTATAAATAACTGTTAAATTTTATTTCAGACTTTATAATTTGTTCACTCTACACAAAACTAAATAAAAATTTACTAAAATTTTGTAGAAACTGTTATATACACTTGCATATTAAAATTTTGAATAATTCGTAGTTGAAATGCGGAATTTAGTATTTTCATGGCGCTTAGACTGTGCTTATCCTGGGGTAATTTTTTGAATTCTTAATCTAAAATTACAAAAATATTGTATGGAAAATAAAAAAAGAAGTAATAATTTTTTATCCTAAAGCAATTGTTTTGTCAATACGAACAGAAAGTTCTTTGAAACATTCAAATCGGACGCTTAGTTCTCTCAAAAACTGCATTTTTTGGACATTTAGCTCCGTATTTTCAAAATGGCTGGACCTGCCTTTGCCAAAAACTAATAACCACTTCTCCCAATCATTATTAATTGAATGTTTTTTAGATCATTCAAATCCGATATTCCGTTCTCTCAAAAACTCGATTTCTATTTTCTGCACTCTTTGCTCTATATCTCCATAACTGCTAGACCTGCCTTTGCCAAAAACTAATCAGCACATCTCCCTATCAATAGAAATCGAATGTTTTTTGAACCATTTCAATCGGTTGATTCGGGTGACCGAAAAATTGTATCCATACATACACACACACATCAATTTTTTCTGAGGTATGCCAAAATGTTCAGAAACCTTCAAAACGTGAAAAAGTGTAAACATTTTCAGTTTCGATTTGTGGAAAGTTTAAAATTACCCAGGCTAAGAACAGTCTAAGCGCCACTCTGGTACAAATGTTTACCCAAGTGCGTTTAGACTGTCTGATTTAGAATTAGAATTTTCTAAAAACTGTTGAAAAACGTGAAAATGCCGTCAAGCTAAGCGCAGTATAAGTGAAAATATCGCACAGAATTATTTGCAAATGCGTTTAGACTGTGACTATATGGGAGCACTTTTTCAATTTTGTGCAAATTAGGCAACTATTTTTTTTAAATTGAATTCGAAATGAAATGACTATTGTTAATGTAATAATTGATTTATGATTTACATTTGATTTGCTCGGATATAACAAGATAGCAAAAATAATGAAAGTAATAATATAATTGAAAGCGTTTAAAATTTCTCGAATATTTCATTACGGTACGGAAAGTTCCGGAGATTTGCCTTAAGGCACGATGCCACACACCACTAGTTACTACTTACTCTGATCTTGTTCAACTTTGAAGGAAGCCCTGATAACATCATCTGCACCAGGATCAAGTCTAAATTGGAACGGTGGGCCATTACTCTTGGATCTATCATCATCATCAGTTGCTAAAATTTCGATAACTTTTCTTGGTGGCACATGTTCTGGTAAAACTGGACGGTATGCCTTCAAGAACGTCGGTGCATTATCATTTATATCTTGTACAATTACTGTTAAAGTTGCTGTCGCCGTTTTTGGTGGAACACCATCATCAATTGCAAGGATTTTAACCTAAAACACATTCCAAACATAAGTCCTGGAAACACAATTATGTCTCTAAAGTAGGGTTTATACAAAAACCGACATTTCAGAAAACCGGTTTTTGAATTTTAATTTTACTAAAAAACCGGTTTTAACCAGTTTTTGAATTTTATATAGAAAATAAATTTTTGCTCGAATATTCTGTAATTTATCCGCAAATTTGGTGTAATTTAGAGCAGAATTTGACTGAATTTATTCATTGTTCAATTTTATTGATAGTAAACAAAACTATTTTAATTTTAATTAGTAGAACTAAAAAATAATAGTTTATCTTGATTAAATAACTTTGAAAATAATTATTCGTTATTCATGCATCATTTTCACATAAGTGCCCATAATTATAAAAGTGGTTAAGTTAATTAAATTAAGTCATATATTTCTTGTTTCAAGATATTTAATGAATTGCATTTGAATAAATTAAAAAATATTTTTACATTATGCGACATTTTAATTTTTAATTTTATTAGTCTTAATTAATGGAAATTTATTATGAATATGAAATTTTGTGTGAATTTCATACGATAATATTGTTTTTAAAGTTTGAATTGACTTAGACCATTTGCAAAATTAACTGAATGTCCTATAAATGACTTAAAGCAATAAAGGACTTTGAGTTTCATTTGAAACAATAATTTTATTGAAATAATTCGTGAGCATTTATTAATTATTTTTCAATCCATTTTTATGATTATTTCGAGTATTTAAGATTCTTAAAATGTTCCTGAAAAACTAGAGGGATGTACGATAGTAAACTCATAATATCTTTATGTTTTTCTAAGTAATTATTAATAAGTAATTCTTTTTTTTTTATTTTTATTTCCATCAACTCAAAATCACGATCATTCGGTAGAAAGGAATGACCTGATACCAAAAATTTTCAAGATGTTTATATAATTTCTTTAAATTTTTGACTTAGACCACTTTCATAATTAACACTAAATGAATTCTATATAATGTTGAAATTACAACCACTATCTAATGGTTCATTTTTGACAATTTCGTAAAATTACGTTGAATAAATTTAGTTTAAACTAATGTGGTATGAAATAACTGATAAACTAATTTTTTTTTAAATTTTGATTTAGACCACTTTCATAATTATGGGCACATATAAGAATGAAAATATTTTTATGATAGTGAAAGGAAAGTTTTCGAATAAATAAAAATAATACATTTTTAAATAAAAAAATGCATCAAAATAAAAAAAATTGACACTAAAATTGCTATTAACATACTTGTTAATATCAATTTTAGTTTTAAAAATAATTAAGTTAACCTCGAGTATCGTCTGTTCCGAGCAATTTTAATTAATTAATTTTAAACATTCTAATTGTTGTTTTGTTTAATAAAATATGATTTCAAAAACTGGGAACCTCTATCGAATTGTACTTAGACGTGTCCTTTGTTTACTCAAAAAATTTCCTGAATTAGAAAATACTCTCCTACTTGCGACCAAATTATGCTTAATTGTTTTTGAAGCCTGATATAACAATTCTAAGTTTTTTGTTCTTCAATTTATGGCTTCTAGGGTTTAAAACTCTTTTTTTCAAGTTTGAGTAGAGGAAGTTACTTAAGAAGAAGTCACATTGATTAAAATTAATATATACACTGGTATAAAAATCTGAATTAATACATACAAATTTTTTTGGGAACCATTGCAGACTGATAATATATCAAATGCTATTGAACCGTTATGATTTCAAGAATCAAAACGCTTTCATATATCTTTTATATTTGGCTATATTTTCCATTTATACAGTGAAAACCGACTTTTTTCACTAAAAAACCGGTTTTCGAATTCCACAATTTTCCGGTTTTTGAAAACCGACAAACCCTAGTATCAAGTTTATTATACCTGGTGTCTGGGAGTTTCCTCACGATCCAGAGATCTTTGGATACTAACAGTGCCTTCAGAGCTGATACTAAACTGTCGTCGTCTGTCTGAGGATCTATCAATTGCATAAGATACTCTACTTTTTCCACCTTGGTCAGGATCAGTAGCCTTAAAGGTTTCCAAAGCCTTGCCGACGTCTGCGTTTTCGTAAACTGATACTTCTATATTTGGTCTTTCGAATTGTGGACGATTGTCGTTGATGTCTCGGAGTTTCACCACAACCTAAGAATAATTGATAATGTAGCATGATAAATTGTGGTGTATATAAATGGTAAACTTACCCATGAGTATGCAACGTGGTATTTGTCGTTATCATTGTCTTCGCCTTTGTCGTTTACTTGAATTCTGAATCTAAAACCGTTGCTCTGGAGTTGGTCTTCGTAGTCTAAGGGTTGCACGATTTTTAAGGATCCTGTACCATCATTATTGCGTACCATTGTAAATTTATCAGCACCGTAACCAGAGTTGTCGATAACCTAAAAACCACAAGAAAAATATGACCAAGTTTCACATGATATTTGTGAGTTATTTGACAAAAGCTAAAAATGTCCCGAAATTTCTATTAAATGCTAAGGAATATGAAAGATCGAATTCAAAGTCGTTTTCTTCCAAATTTTTATATTGGAGTGTGTATAACTGTTGGCATGAAATCGTAGTAAATTTTATCTAGTTTTTTCCTATCTAACTGAATAGAGATGCTTTATCCTGATATTTGTGAGATATTTGACAAAAACCAAAAAAAATTTCCCGACTTTTCTATTTATTGCTAAAGAATAATGAAGGATCGAATTTAAAGTCGTTTTATTACAAACTTTTATATTGGAGTGTATATAACTGTTGGCATGGAATAATAGTAAATTTTATCTAGTTTTTCTCTGTCTAACTGAAAAGAGGTGCTTTTCCCTGATATTTGTGAGTATTTTGACAAAGGGTTTCAAAAAACCAAAAAACGTTCCAAATTTTCTATTAAATGCTAAAGAATATGAAAGGTCGAATTCAAAGTCGTTTTATTCCAAACTTTTATATCAGGGTGTATACGAGGTGTGTTCAAAAAGTACCCGGAATTACTAATAATTAAATTTCGCGGGTCTGGAGTGTCTGATTGTCAAAATTTTTTTTTTATTGTGTTGGTATACATGCCCCTAAAGTATGATGAAATTTTCAGCTATATTCACTGTTTACTTTGTCTGTGGTAGTCGCTAAGGTTCGACGTGTTTTTCTGAGCTCGGCGATTTTTACAATGGAAGAATTGAAAAGTCAAAGAATTTGTATTAAATTTTGCGTAAAAAATGAAATAAAGTGTTGCAAAGTGCAAAAATTCACCAGATATGGCTCCGTGTGACTTTTTCCTATTCCCAAAGTTGAAGAGACCCATGAAAGGACGGCGGTTTTCCTCGATTGAAGAAAATCGCTGAGAGTGCTCAAGGACATATCAAAAAGTGAATATCAAGGGTGCTTCGAAAATTGGAAAAAACGCTGGCATAAGTGTATTATATCTGGGGGGGACTACTTTGAAGGGGACCACATTAATGTAGACGAATAAATAAATATTTTTTTGAAAAAACGAAAATTCCGGGTACTTTTTGAACAGACCTCGTATAACTGTTGGCATGGTAAATTTTATCTAGTTTTTTACTATCTAACGTCTCAAATTTAATTCAAAAATTACTTCAATAATTTTTGCAGAAATTATATAAGGTTGTCAAATATCTCCCTTCCGCCTTTTTGTATTATAAACCAAGAGCAAAAAAGCGGAAGGGAGATATTTGACAACCTAATATATAAAATTTTTATTACTATATTATTTGCTCAAAAAATGTACTTAAAAATAAATACTGTATCTAAGGGACTGAGCCATTACTGACAATTTTTCCTAGCAGTTAATTTCCTATTTTTGTAATAAGAGCCAGTGATTATCTTTTTCAAATGGATAGTGCCTGCAATATAATTTAAATCAAACTTAAGCACTGAAGGTTGAAACATCTAGTAAAAAAACTGCAAATAACGAATAAGCCATAAGTTTTTATGCTTTGAGGCAAAATGGTACATATAGTTATTTAAAAGAGGGGTGCTTTACCTTGATATTTGTGAGAAATTTGTGAGAAAAAAACCCAAAAAATGTCCAGAAATTTCTATTGAATCCTAAAGAAAATGAAAGACCGAATTCAAAGTTGTTTTATTCCAAACTTTTATATCGGGGTGTATATAACTGTTAGCATGAAATCATAGTAAATTGTATCTAGTTTCTCCCTATCTAACCGAAAAAAGATGCTTTACCCTGATATTTGTGAGTAATTTGACAAAAACCAAAAAAATATCCCAAATAAAATCCTAAATCCTTTACCTTGTACTGGAACTTGTTGGTTTCATCCTCATCATGGACAGTCACCGTCAAAATAGGCATTTCAGGGAGATTTGTGCCATCAGTTTCGTCGACTTCTGTAAACCATTCATCTTTGGTAAATTGTGGAGGCATGTCGTTTATATCTTTGACCCTTATAGAAGCCGTCCCTGTCCCTTTTAACCCTCCACCGTCCATTGCAACCACTTGTATGGAATAATCAGGAGTTCTTTCTCTATCCAGACAACACACCTGGAATAATAGATAAATTAGAGCAAATTATGGTCAATTCTGATCTGATTTTTCGAAGTTGGTGAGATCAACATCGGTCAACTTACCGCAGTCTTGATAACTCCAGTATCGGACTCAATTTCGAAGATCGGTGAACCAGTTTCTTCCTCAATGACATTTTTTTCGATAGAATACACCAATCTGGCATTTGTGCCTTCTGATGGATCATCATAATCGACTGCAGACATTGTCATCACCACCATACCAGCTGTACCATTTTCAGTGACGTTGCCGAAGTACACACCTGGGTAAAAAAAAAAAAAAAAAAAATCTTTTATTTTGCTATTTTAGAGTACACCGAGTTGCGGTAGGTCAATATGATGTTAGACAATATTCTAGACTGTACATTTGTGTATAAATCTCTCATACACATCATTCATATTAATCGAATGGTTTGAAAGTTATAGGTAATACACTAACTCAATGCACAAATTAAATCTAAGTATACTCTTCTTATGTAAAATCTTAAGACTTAAGTATATCTAGATAATGAAAAATTTATTTTGCAATTTGGGAGTATACCGAGTTGTTGTAGGGCAATATGATGTTAGACAATGTTATTGATTGTACATTTGTTTATAAATCTGTCATACACATCATTTATATCAATAGAATGGTTTAGAAGTTACAGGTGATATACAAAAATGATGCACCTAACAAAGCCAAATAGATCACAAATAGATGATGGGTATTTTATCTTGCAATTTAAGTGTATACCGAGTTGTTGGAGGGTTGTATGATGTTAGACAATATTATAGACTGTACATTTGTGTATAAATCTGTCATACACATCATTCATATTAATCGAATGGTTTGAAAGTTATAGGTAATACACTAACTCAATGCACAAATTAAATCTAAGTATACTCTTCTTATGTAAAATCTTAAGTATATCTGGATGATGCAAAATTTATTTTGCAATTTAGGAGTATACCGAGTTGTTGTAAGACCATATGACGTTAGACAATATTATAGACGATTCAATTCTGTAACAATTTTTTGAATACATAATTGATATTAAACAAATGGTTTAAGAGTTATAGAGGATATACAAAAGTAATGCACCTAACACAGCCAAGTAAATCACAAATATATGATTAGTGTTTTATTTTGCATTTTAAGAGTATACCGAGTTGTTGTAGGGCAATATAATGTTAGACAATATTGAAGATTGTATAATTGTGTATAAATTTGTCATACACATCAATTATATAAATCAAATGGTTTAGGAGTTATAGAGGATATACAAAAGTGATGCACCTAGCAGAGCCAAGTAGATCACAAATAGATGTTAAGAACTTTCTTTTGCAACTTAGGAGTATACCGAGTTGTTGTAGGGTTATATAATGTTAGACAATATTGTAGACTGTACACTTGTGTATAAATCTGTCATACACATCATTCATATTAATCAAATAGTTTAAGAGTTACAGGTGATATACAAAAATGATGCACCTAACAAAGCCAAATAGATCACAAATAGATGATGGGTATTTTATTTTGCAATTTAAGTGTATACCGAGTTGTTGGAGGGTTGTATACTGTTAGACAATATTGTAGACTGTACATTTGTGTATAAATCTGTCATACATATCATTCATATTAATCGAATGGTTTGAAAGTTATAGGTGATGGTGATAGGTGAACTCAATGCACAAATTAAATCTAAGTATACACTTCTTATGTAAAATCTTAAGTATATCTAGATAATGAAAAATTTATTTTGCAATGTAGGAGTATACTGAGTTGTTGGAGGATTATATAATGTTAGACAATATTGTAGACTGTACACTTGTGTATAAATCTGTCATACACATCATTCATATTAATCAAATAGTTTAAGAGTTACAGGTGATATACAAAAATGATGCACCTAACAAAGCCAAATAGATCACAAATAGATGATGGGTATTTTATTTTGCAATTTAAGTGTATACCGAGTTGTTGGAGGGTTGTATACTGTTAGACAATATTGTAGACTGTACATTTGTGTATAAATCTGTCATACATATCATTCATATTAATCGAATGGTTTGAAAGTTATAGGTGATGGTGATAGGTGAACTCAATGCACAAATTAAATCTAAGTATACACTTCTTATGTAAAATCTTAAGTATATCTAGATAATGAAAAATTTATTTTGCAATTTGGGAGTATACCGAGTTGTTGTAGGGCAATATGATGTTAGACAATGTTATTGATTGTACATTTGTTTATAAATCTGTCATACACATCATTTATATCAATAGAATGGTTTAGAAGTTACAGGTGATATACAAAAATGATGCACCTAACAAAGCCAAATAGATCACAAATAGATGATGGGTATTTTATCTTGCAATTAAGTGTATACCGAGTTGTTGGAGGGTTGTATGATGTTAGACAATATTATAGACTGTACATTTGTGTATAAATCTGTCATACACATCATTCATATTAATCGAATGGTTTGAAAGTTATAGGTAATAAACTAACTCAATGCACAAATTAAATCTAAGTATACTCTTCTTATGTAAAATCTTAAGTATATCTGGATGATGCAAAATTTATTTTGCAATTTAGGAGTATACCGAGTTGTTGTAAGACCATATGACGTTAGACAATATTATAGACGATTCAATTCTGTAACAATTTTTGAATACATAATTGATATTAAACAAATGGTTTAAGAGTTATAGAGGATATACAAAAGTAATGCACCTAACACAGCCAAGTAAATCACAAATATATGATTAGTGTTTTTATTTTGCATTTTAAGAGTATACCGAGTTGTTGTAGGGCAATATAATGTTAGACAATATTGAAGATTGTATAATTGTGTATAAATTTGTCATACACATCATTATATAAATCAAATGGTTTAGGAGTTATAGAGGATATACAAAGTGATGCACCTAGCAGAGCCAAGTAGATCACAAATAGATGTTAAGAACTTTCTTTTGCAACTTAGGAGTATACCGAGTTGTTGTAGGGTTATATAATGTTAGACAATATTGTAGACTGTACACTTGTGTATAAATCTGTCATACACATCATTCATATTAATCAAATAGTTTAAGAGTTACAGGTGATATACAAAAATGATGCACCTAACAAAGCCAAATAGATCACAAATAGATGATGGGTATTTTATTTTGCAATTTAAGTGTATACCGAGTTGTTGGAGGGTTGTATACTGTTAGACAATATTGTAGACTGTACATTTGTGTATAAATCTGTCATACATATCATTCATATTAATCGAATGGTTTGAAAGTTATAGGTGATGGTGATAGGTGAACTCAATGCACAAATTAAATCTAAGTATACACTTCTTATGTAAAATCTTAAGTATATCTAGATAATGAAAAATTTATTTTGCAATGTAGGAGTATACTGAGTTGTTGGAGGATTATATTATGTTAGACAATATTATAGACTGTACATTTGCGTATAAATCTGTCATACACATCATTCATATTTATCAAATGGTTTTAGAGTTATACAGGATATACACAAGTGATGCATCTAATAAGGCCTAATAAGTGACAAATAGATGATTAGTGTTTTATTTTGTTAGACAATATTGTACTCTTTCAATTTTTTTTATACCTCTATATGCAATTTTTTTCGAATATATTCTTGGATTACATATTAAGAAATAACTTGCTAAATTCACAACAATTTACCGCGAGCAAGTTTTAAGAATTCTTCAAAATTTGTTGCAAAATCTAATTGTACCATATGAAAATATTGTGATCTTTTTCCACTCAATCGTCGATTGAAAAATAAAATTCTGTTAACCGAATAATTTTTCTTATTAAATAACAAAGTAAACATATTAAAGATTATTATACTAAATTTTCAACAGTTTACTACAAATAGTTTAATTTTAAAAAATTGTTAAAAGCTGATTTTATCAAATATCAAATCTAGTTGTCCTGATTACAATATCGTGAACGTTTTCTGCTGAATCATCGTTTAATATAATTTTTTCTATTATGAAAGTAATTTTTCTTAACAAATATCAAAATAAATATACTAGAGATTAACATACTTAAAATGTAACTATCTGCTATCATTAGCTTAATTTAAAAAAAATGTTGAACATTGATTTCAAAATTCTATTTGTGAGGCGACAATACTGAACTTTTTTCAGACGATCGTAATTTTATGAATTTTTTCCCATTGTGTAACTGAATTTTTTTAATAAATAACAAAAAAGACATACTAAAAATTAACATACTTAAATTACAACAATATACTACAATTAGTTTAATAATAAGAATTTTAAAACTGATTTTATCAATATTTATCAAATCTATTTATACAGACGACAATATAACGGAGCCAAGTAGATGACAAATAGATGATTAGTGTTTTATTTTGCAATTTAAAAGTATACCGAATTGTTGTAGGGCAATGTGATGTTAGACAATGTTGTTTATCGTTTAATTTTGTATGGATCCTTCATACACATTATTCATATCAATCAAATAATTTAAAAGTTACAAATCACAAACAAAAGTAATACACATATACATAACAATCTAGACTACATTTTCCATATCCAATATCAATTTACCTTGTGGAAATATAGGAGCATTATCATTGATATCCTTGAGATTAACTTGGACATCAGCATAGCCAACAAGTCCTTCACCCCCCTCGTCCTGGGCAAAAACTGTGAAACGCCACTGGGGTCGTCCGTTGGGCTGATCTCTATCTAAAGGCTGTAAAGGAAAAAAATAAATATTAGTTTTCAAAAATTTCTCAGGGTACGATGTTGTAATTTGGATATGTCAAAACCAGAAGCGTATTTTAGGTATAGAAATTATAAAATTGAAGTAAAACTTCTCAGGGTGCGAGAAATTTAGGAAAAACATGGATAATGTATACTTGATGTAATCCTTGTAGTTTCGCTTAAAATATACAAAATATCCCACTGATACTTGAAAATGCAACTTACCGACATGTCGGAAAATTTATTACATATAATTTACACCTAGTTTTTATTATCTCTTAATAATTTTGAATATTTAATCCGAAATTGTAGACGAACAAGGGAAATAGTAATTATTGTTCTAGTGCATCTATATGACGATGTTTAATTCCAAAATGCTAAATGTAGCTAAAATTACAGTTTGTACAGCGAAATAGCGAAATAGACTATCTATATGCAATATCTGGCACTCTAATAACCACATTTACATATTTATGCACAAACATACATATGCACGTATGCAATATATCAAAAGACATACATACATAGAAAGTTGTGAGTTTGCTAACAGTTTACTTAATTATTATTAAAAATAAACAAATTTTGTAGCAAAATTTAGTGCAAAGTGAATGCAAAAATAACAATGAATACATACATATATATGTATGTATCTATATATCTGTATTTGTATCGATATTTGCCATCATAAATTTTTATCGTTTCGCATTCTACCGGAAAGTAATTTTTGCAACGGGCTCGTCGCAAAAAAGCACTGAATATCAATTTGTATTCACGATTATATGGGGACAACGTATATACACAGTCCGACATTGGGGGCCATTGAATAATTATTACTTTTTACGACAAATACAAAAAATATATACAAACAATACAAACCGAAAACAAACACCGGGAGAGACACGCAAAAATCATGGAATTCGGCCGGCAAAAAATGGATTTGTAAAAAATATTGAGTTGGTAAATTTTTTTGAAAGGAATATATGTTATATGTAGTATTGCATTCTCTAGCTATGCTCCCCATAGCTTATTGAAAAAATAAGTATTCTGAAAATTTCAATTTTTGACTCGAACATAAATTTATATTTTTTTACCCAAAATCTCTGTATGAATCTCTATAAATTTATAAATTAGAAAAATAATTATTTAAAAAAAAACAATGTACTCAACTTACATGTTTTTAGTGTAAAGTTTTATATTTTCTTTATTTAGGGTCGTTAAAAGTTTTCATAAAAATCTCTTCGATGTATAATAGAGTAAATATAATAAAATCTTCTGAAACTTTTTCAATTTTTTTATACTAGTATATGTAATTATTTAATAATTTTTTAGATTACATAATAAAAAAGAATTTGCTAAAGTCACTTCAAGGTTTGAAGCATTTTTTAAAAATTTGTTGCAAAGTCTAATTGTATCATATGAAAATATTGTGATCTTTTTTCACTCGATCGTCAATTTAAACAATTTTAATAAAACTTTTTAATAAAACAATTTTAATAAACAAAGATTATTGTTTGTGTGACTAATTTTTTTTAATGAATAACAAAATATACATACTAGAGATTATGTAAAATTTGAAACAGTATACTACAATTAGTTTTATTTTAAAAAATTATTAAAAACGATTTTATCAATATTAATAAAATCTAGTTGAACCGAAGTCAATATGATCTTTATTCAGTCGATTATAATTTTGTAATAATTTTCCCAATAAGAGACTAATTTTTTTTTTAAATAACAAAACAGACATACTAGAAATTATTATACTTAAATTGCAACAATATACTACAAATAGTTTTATTTAAAAAAATTGTTAAACTCGATTTTATCAATATTAATCAAACCTAATACAGATGGCAATATAGTGACTTTTTTCAGTCAATCGTAATTTTAATTTTTTTTTCTCACTACGCACCTAATTTTTTTTATAAAATCTGTAAACAAACATATTGGCAAGTAACATATGAAATTTTCAGTAATTTATCACAATTAGTTTTATTTAAAAAAAAAATCAGTCAAATATTAGTTATAAATTTATATATGAGTTTCCTGCTGAACCCAATTTTGATTCAATCATCAACAACGAAAATAATTTTATAAATCAATGTATATATATATATATATAATAAATTATTCAATTATTTTATTAAATTCGTTAACCAAACAAAAATAACAGGCCATTCGAATAATTTTTAATCAAAAAACACAACATGCAGAATTTTACGAGCTCGTGTCGACTATTCATCAAATCCATTTTTTTCCTATAAGAATAAATTTAATTTTAATATTTGTTTGGTTTCGAATAATTACAAAATATTCGGAATTAATATCACCAGAGATTAAATGTTGCAAAAATAACCGAATGGTAAATTGCAATATATGGAATTACGGATTAGAGGAATTAAAATCGATACTATAGAAAAATAATAATAAAAAATCATCCAGTAGTTAAAAATCGTTATGAATATATTGAAAATTAATTTAATTATTTTGTCAATAAATAAATTGAATAATTTGCTCAAATCAAATAGATAAACAATAAATCTGCATATTATATCATATAGAATTATTTAATCATTTTCCATACGAGTCCTTTGGTTTTGTGGTCTTTTTGGTATAGATTAATTAGATTTTTGTCCAAAAATAGGTCACAGAATCGCATATACATATATATGAGAACGTTATATAATTTCTGTGTCGGAATTTCATGATTAAATATTTGCTAAATTGCAACGTTTATTGCCGCTCGACGTACATACACGTTCAACGTTTCTGACTAGGAATTTGACGAATAATTATACATATATACATATAAATACATATGTTTGTATATATATAAAGGGCTATTAATAAAGTCTGTAAAATATAGGCTGCACTAATCAAGCCTACTGGACAATTTATAGTGAACGAAAATTGCCAAATAATTAGTGCACTTATTCACGACATAATTTGTAACTTCTAAAGTATTCATTTATTTGGTATAAAATACAAGTATGTTTGAAATTAAATGCACTAAAATATGTTTTTATATAAAAATAACCTACAGCAACTCGCTGTATTTTAAAATCGTATCCAAACATAAAGATTTTATTAGAGCATTCTTAAAGTGTAAGAAGTTGATATTTGGCATGTAACTTTTAAACAGTTTGTCTAAAGTGATAGAAGTTTTAAACAAATTTGTTTTAAATTTAATAGTTAATAATTTTTTATAATATTATAATGTGCTACAGCAACTTGGTATACTTCAAAATCGTATCCAAACATAAAGGTTCAATTAGAGCCTTCTTAAAGTGTAAGTAGTTGCTATTTAATTTATAACTTTTGAACCGTTAGTCTAATTTATATGGAATATTTGTCAAATTTTTACTAAATTAAATAGTGAATAAATCTTTTTAATAATATAATGTCCTATAGCAACTTGATATACTTTAAAATCGTATTCAAACATGAAGATTCAATTAGAGCATTCTTAAAGTGTGAGTAGTTGATATTTGGCTTGTAACTTTTAAACCGTTAGTCTAATTTATATGTTATATTTGACAAATTTGTATTAAATTTAATACTGAATAAATTCTTATAATACTATAAAGTCCCACAGCAACTCGGTATGCTCTAAAATCACTTCCAAAAATATCAAATTAATGCGAACCCTTAAAAGTTCTAAACGTCTCCAAAACTTGGCGTATGCAAATTTACTTGTTGATATAGCTTAGTTATTAAAACTCTGATAACTTTTAAACCTTTGGTCTAATTTAGTAGAAATATTCTATAAATTTGTACAAAATTAAACAATCTATAATATTGTCTAACATTCCAAGATTCTATAGCAACTCGGTATACTTTAAAATATCAATCAAATATACACAATAATTACGAAGGTGTTTGAAGTACCGTTATTTATTCAATTTAGTGTAACTTTTGAACCAGGAGTTTAATATAAGTAAAATATTTAGAAAATTTGTACAAAATTAAATTATCTATAATATTTTTCGGTATATTTAAAAAAGTCAATCGAAAATAGACAATTGATATAAACACATAAATTGATTGGGCATTAAGAGAGATTTTATTTTTGTGTGTATGTATGAATGCATATGTATATTTTTATTGAATGGTAGAGTCTTGGATTTGTGTATATTTTTTGTAGAGTTTCGAACAAGAATCCAAAAATAATTTTAAAAGTATATTTTTATGTATATGCATATGTGTATGTCTATTACTATATTCTTAACTACCTTTAGGTTAGTTAACAACCCTACACCCCGTTCATTTAGGGGTTGCAATCTCTCCGGGCGGTACTTTAGGTTCCCATCAAAGGTTTTGCATAAATTACAAAATCCGTCCATTATATTCCAGTAGCGGCGGCTGCTATGGTCTACTATCTGAATTGTGCTTTTATGGTTCGTTATTAATTAATTAATGGTGTTCTCCAATCAACGATTACTACACCCCCGACGCCGACGCCACTGGGAACTGATTGAATTTTAAGTTGAAAGCTTAGGGAACAAAAGTACCATGAAAGGGTTGTTGGTATTAGATTAAGATATGTTTTATACTGTAATTTGGGTTAAAGATGGGGTGAAATATTATTTTTATGGTATTATACTTAAATTACAGTTTTTTTGGTACGGGTTTTAGTGTACTATTTATAGTAATAATATTTTGTTTAATTTAGACCTACGGTTTAGAAGTTACAAAATAACAAATAAATGTACTTTAAGCGCTTTCAAAATAAGTATCTATTTTCGATTATTATTTTAAAGTATACCGAGTTGCTGTAGAGCTCTGATGTGATAGAAACTATTATAGATTATTCAATTTTGTGTAAATTTTCAGAATATTTTGGTTATTTTAGACTTACGGTTCAAAAGTTATAAGACATTTAATAACTAAATGCATCAACAAGTAAATTTGTAGAAACTTTTCGTTTCCCACAATTTTATATTTTTGGAAGCGATTCTAGAGTATACCGAGTTGCTGTAGGATTATATTATGTTAGGCAAATTTATTAATTGTTTAATTTTGCACAAATTTGCTAAATGTTTTATTTATATCAGACTAACGGTTTGAAAGTTACATGAATTCAATTGAATAAATTTACGAATACTTTTGGTGATTGAATTAAAAATAGAATTTTTTTATAAATAAAATCTGATATATATGTATCTATGTATTATATTCGTCAGTAATTTTATTTTCGAAGGTCTGCGAATAATAAATTCATTCAGTTGATGGCATTCTTTTCTCTTGGTGCATTTTTATTATCTGCATCGCGAGTTTGTGCATTTTTCACCAAGATACCGTCTTCCACTTTTTCTCCATCTTTTCTATTTTTGCCTCTTTATTTTGCATTTTGAGTAAATATAATCAGTTGAAGGGAACAAATGCGATATTCAGAATATTTTTCCAAAGTCTAAACCGCCAGATCATTTATATTGTTTATTATAAGACAACGGCGAAGAAAATTCTGGGCGAGGGATAATAAATTTACGACGAAATCGGATGAAACAATTTATACGGTATGACATTTGTAAATGACATTTTTGCGAATTTCTTGGTGATAAACAATATTGTTTTCTTATTTTTTTACTTATGTACACATATTCAAAAATAACATATCGAAATTGCAGATTTGTAGCACGACCAGTTTTGTTTCAAAAAAATTATTCAATATCGAATATTATATTTAAAATCTATGACTGTCGTGATTTGTTGTACGGCAAATGGCACGTTTTGCAATTTTTTTACATTAAACAATACAATTTTTTTATTTTTTATATAAGGGTATATATTTAAGAATATTATATCCAAATTACAGAATTCTAGCACGAGTAGTTTTGTTTTAATAAAATCATTTAATATTTAGAGCAAAGCACGTTTTACAATTTTTTTTATATTAAATTACACGATATTTTTATTTTTGTATTTAAGAATACATATTCAAAAATATTTTATTCAAATTGCAAAATTCTAGGATAAATAGTTTTGTTTAAAAAAATATTTTAAATTTGATTGATGATTTTTTGAAAAATACTTTTGTAATCGATGGGAATTTTGTAATTTATTTAACCAATATTACTTAGTTTTTTTGAATATAATGAATATTAATTAATAAACTATAATATTTAAAATAATAAAAAAAATGAAAAATATTAATATAATTATGTGATATTTAATAAATGTGTCATATTCAAATTTTAGCATTGTGAAAAATCCGCTAGAAAATATGTATAATAAAATTTTCCTATAATTCTAGAATTGAAACTATTTGTACCAAAGTTCTGTAATTTAGATATGTTATTTTTTATTATATTTGTTTACATAAATCATAAAAAAATTAGGTCACGAAATATAATTTTTTTTAAGAAAATCATAATCGTATCAAAAAAGACCATCATGTTGTCATACTGTACAAAAAAATGTTAAAACAAATTTTCAGCAAAAATTCAAAATAAAACTGTTTGAACTAGGATGCTGCAAATTGACTATGTTATTTTCTAATATTCTTGTTTGCATATTTCATAAGAAAATTAAGGCACATAGTATAATTTTTTTTAAGAAAATCATGATCTTGTCATAAAAGACCATCATATTGTATCATGATTTTAAAACAAAGTTTGAAAAAATTGCTAAAATAAAACTTTTTGTACTAAAATGTTGTAAATCAAATATGTTACTCCTCAATATGTTTATTTAAATATTCCATCAAAAAATTTTAATCCTTTCATATAATATTTTGTATAAAATGGCAATAGAGTAAAAAAAGATCCTCATGTTTTCATAGAGCACAACCAGATGTTAAATCAAATTTCAAAATTTTTTAAAAATAAAACTGTTTGCACTAGAATGCTGTAAATTGATTATGTTACTCTCTAATATGTTAACTTAAGTATTTAATTAAAAAATATTGATCACGTGATATAATTATTTTGAGAAAATCATAATCGTGTCACAAGTAAAATTTAGAGCAAAGTTTGAAAAATTCTTAAGATTATACTGATTATACAAAACAACTGTAATTTAAGTATGTTACTTTCTAGTATGTTTATTCACATATTCAATAAAAAAAATAGGTCACGTGATATAATTTTTTTAGAAAATCATAATCGTATTAAAAAAGACAAAACAAAACTGTTTGTACTAGAATGCTGTCAATTAAATATGTTACTCCACAACATGTTTAATTGATTACTATATAAAACCCTTCTATATAATATATTGTGTAAAATGCCAAAAGACACAAAAAAGCTCATCAGCTTTTAGAATAAAACAATATTTAAAAATAAAATAATATTTAATTTAAATAATTTATTTAAAATAATTATAAAATTAAAAAAAGTAAGATCAGATGTAAGTAAAATACTAAAAATAAAGTTGCAACAAAATAATTACACAAAACAATGTATCAATTTCCTTCACCCTCGATTCCAAATACAAAATTTATTATTTCATCGAACAAGCGTTCAATTTGTACAGTTCTTGTTTCGTGTGGTTTTGCGTACATCTACATACCTACATACCTACATAGTATGTATACTGAAAGTAAGGATTGAGAATTTCGAATTGAGAATCGAGAATGAGTACGAATGAGAGGCTGCTGCAGCAGCAGAGGCAGCTATGCGGCATTTGGAAGTATAATTTAATTCGAGGAATAGTTGCGATCTAGCTGGTAGTAGTACACTCTTCTTTGAAGTCGAAACCTCCGCCGTTTCCGTATACTCCGCCGCCTTCACCGCCAATTTAATGAAAATTTCTAACTAACGCGCCGGCGGTGGTGACGATTATGATGACACATTATACATGTGTTGGGAATTTTGTTAAAAAAATTTTAGTACCTTCTAGTGGCATTTGTGAAACTAATAGTAGATGAATGAAAGTATTTAAGTAATTAAAATTAGTCGAAACCACCACCAATTCTGTCTCCTTCACCGCCGACAAAATTGTTTCAAAAATGTCTCGATACTATGACATGAAAAATAACTACATACTTAAATTAAAATAAAATTGATACATGTGCTGGTGATTTTTTAAATAATATTTTTTTTTATTTGCATAGTTGTATTGTCAATCAAAATAATATACATTTTTTCAAAACAATATGCTGTTGGTGTTAATGCATGTAAGAGATTATCTCCTATGAGATGTCTGTTCAAAAAGTTTTCGTAATTTTCGTTTTTTCAAAAAAATATTTATTTATTCGTCTACATTAATGTGGTCCCCTTCAAAGTAGTCCCCCCCAGATATAATACACTTATGCCAGCGTTTTTTCCAATTTTCGAAGCACCCTTGATATTCACTTTTTGATATGTCCTTGAGCACTCTCAGCGATTTTCTTCAATCGAGAAAAACCGCCGTCCTTTCATGGGTCTCTTCAACTTTGGGAATAGGAAAAAGTCACACGGAGCCATATCTGGTGAATTTTTGCACTTTGCAACACTTTATTTCATTTTTTACGCAAAATTTAATACAAATTCTTTGACTTTTCAATTCTTCCATTGTAAAAATCGCCGAGCTCAGAAAAACACGTCGAACCTTAGCGACTACCACAGACAAAGTAAACAGTGAATATAGCTGAAAATTTCATCATACTTTAGGGGCATGTATACCAACACAATAAAAAAAAAAATTGACAATCAGACACTCCAGACCCGCGAAATTTAATTATTAGTAATTCCGGGTACTTTTTGAACAGACCATGTATATTATTATTTTTTGACATTTTATTTAAGATCGTATGGCCATTTTTTTTTCAATCTTCGTGTGGGATATTCCTCGATTAATTCTTTTAAATATATGTTTGGGTGACCTGGTAGTTTTTTGTGGTATTTTTTGCTCCTTTCTTTTATCATTTCATTAATAGTTTTTATTTTTAGGTTTTTAGGTAAGGTGTTGTCATTTGTAACAAACAGATAATATTTAAAGCTAAAAGTTTGCCCTAAGAATATTTGCTGTAACTTCCTAGGTTTTAAACAAACTAAACAAATATTGCATTAACAATATGAATGAACGAATAGAATTGTTAGATTTTTTGTGAAAAATTACATCACGTGACCAAATTTTTTTCATTCAAATTTAAATACACATATTAGAGAGTAACAAACTTAAATTACAACACAGTAGTACAAACAGTTTTGTTTTTAAGATATTTTTGAAAATTGGTCTTAAATTGTTGTACTGCTATGATCTTTTTTGAAACGATTGCCGTTTCATATAAAATATTATATCACGTGACCCATTTTTTTTATTGAAATATAAATAGACATCCTAGAAATTAACATACTCAAATTACAGTATTCTAGTACAATTATTTATATTTTCAGGAATTTTGTGAAAATTTATTTAAAACTTCAGTTGTACCGTATGACCATATGATGGTCAATTTTGACACAATTATGATTTTCTAAAAAAAAAATGTATTACGTGACCAATTTTTTTGAATAAGTATCAAAATAAACATATTGAAGAGTAACATACTCAAATTACAGCATTCTAGTATAAACAATAATCATTTTAAAAATTGTTTGAAATTGTACTTATATCGTTTCACAATATTAACGTGATTACACCAAAAAATTCTTATTTTCAGAGTAAAATTTTTACGTAACATTTCAGTATAAACTTTAGTAAGTAAATAAGTTGTAAATATAAATACGACAGTATAAAATATCAATAATATCAATATTGTTAAGTTTTAAATAATATGAAGATTTAAATAATTTTTAACTAATTTTGTAAAAAAAGTAACTTGTACGTGACTAAAAATTATATTTTATTTTGAAGAATTTATGCCTAATTTTAAACATTAGGCATAGGCAGGATGTAGGTTACATATTTTATTATATATATATATATATATATATATATATATATATATTATAATTATAGGGTACACCTGCAGTTGATGGAACTATTGGAATTTGCATTTAAATGCTAATCTCTTCGGTTAAATGCTAATGCCTAGACGATTTCTAGGAGACGGTTTAAACTTATATCAAACTACATTTAAATATTATATATATATATATATATATATATATATATATATATATATAAATTTAATCGACACTTGTCTTTGATACATATACAAAAAACAAACAAATATTTCTTTGTACTGTATTGCAAAATTAAATTCCCAAATATCTATCATATCTATTTTAGTGTTTTAAAATAACAAAAACCCATTGAGAATTACACATCGCCTTTTCGTGATAAATTCTGGAAAATAAAATAATACTATCAGATGAAACTATGTCAGAAATCAAAAGTTTGCGTATGAAAATGAAATATATATATCTGGATAACTTTTATTATTTTTACGTGCTCTGAATGCTTTATTACTATAGTACAAAGATTATCACATTTGTAAGTAGGAAAACTTATCAGAAAATATAGTTGTCACGATCGTTTTTGGTTAATCTAGAGCGGTTTTATTCGAAATTTTTATATATTGATAAATGTAACTGTTTGTATCAGATTTTTGTAAATTTTATCTAGTTTTTGGTAATGTAAATTTAGTATAGTATGTGGAATAATTTTTATGAATTATTTGACAAAATGTAAAAACGTGTCCTGAGTCTATATAGTATAAGATTGTCTGCTTTACAACAAATTTCACACAAAATTTTGATATCGAAGTATATGCAAAAATTTATACTATATAATAGAAAATTTTATCCAGTTTTAAGGAATGTATTTAAATTGAAAAGTACTGATTTTTTTTAAGTTATATAGAAAAATCTATGTATAGTTTTTTACAAATGCAAATAAAGCCTAAGGTCCAGAACAAATTTGTCAAAATATATGGCAAAATGTAAAAAATGTCCAGAACATTCAAAGTATCCTAAAAAAAATTTTTAATTTACATGAAAAATTAAACTAAAAAGATGTTTTGAATGTTTCTGAAATATTCATACAATAATTTTAAAAACTAAGATTAATATTGCATACAAATTATGCCCAAACAAACATAAATAAGTCACTTACATTTTTTTCATATACTTTCAAATAAATGCATACAAAAATTGTGTACATTTTATTGGAGATCTTTTACATTTTACCCAAACGAATGTATATATAGTAGTAAAATACAGTTCTAAAATACTCTATTAAATACTGATAGTTTGTAAACTGCCGGCGGCTTTGCAAACAAAAAACTTTCGAATGGAATTCCGACGAAAATTCCTATTAAATTAAACAATATGGTTGTTGCATTCTCGTTTGATTCTGACTAGAATCTCATAACTGGGGTACATGGAAACATAAATATGTATATATATATACATATATATGTGTGTGTATGGGGGGTTAAGTGTGTATGTATATTTCGTGTCTATAAATGTGGTCAGGGAACATATTTAGCATTAATTCGCCGGTCGGAGTCTGATTGGATTCTCTTCGCCACCGGGGGGATTATTTGATAAATGGCAGCACACCGAAATACACATCGAATGTTCTGAATACACGTAAAGTAAACAAAACCGTTAGTGCTCCAAGGCCCCCCCTGGGGAAAAGGCTTTAGTGTTCGAAACGGCGTGTTAAACTACGAGGTAAGTACCTCTTGGTAATGCTTTGACATGAACAGGTGTTCTGGGGCGAAAAGTGATTATTTGCTAAATATCGAAGTGGAATTATACAATAATCTAGTAAATATTCGAAATTTGACCTCTAGAGTAAACGATTGGGGGTTAAAATTTGAGGATTTGGTTTGTACTTATTGGTATATAGAGGTGCAATATATTGGGACATTTTTGGACATTTTGTCACAAAATTTGACAAATTTGTTGTATATGTTCCTTTACATCATTAAAATCTATATAAAATTTACTAAAATTTAGTATAAACTATCGTATATACTTTGGTAATAAAATTTTGAATGAAGCCTACAACTTGTGAAGTAACCTCCTAAATTTTCATAATTAGCTATATATTAGGTTGTCAAATATCTCCCTTCCGCTTTTTTGCTCTTGGTTTGTAATACAAAAAGGCGGAAGGGAGATATTTGACAACCTATTATGTTTAGGACATTTTTTTTGGTTTTCTTCATATAATAATATCGAAAGTTTCTTTGAAGACACACTAATCTGCTTACACCAGTAAAAACTAAATAAAATTTACTATAATATAGTATAAATTATTATATATACTTGTATACCAAAATTTTGTATAAAGACAAAAGTTGTGGATTTAGGGCATTTTTTCATATAATTTGATAAATTTGTTCCAGGCACCTAATTTTATTTACTTTAGGGAAAAACTAGATACAATTTACTATAGTACGGTATGATTTGTCATATACACCAGGATATTAAAATTTTGTACAAAATTCACTTGAATCTCATATTTTGTTGGTTAGCTATATATGAATTTAGGATATTTTTTTACAATTCTTCATATAATTTGATAAGTTTGTTCTAGACAAAATACTTTATTTATATTAGTGAAAAACTAGATAAAATTTACTTTAATATAGTAAAAATCTTTATATACACTTGGATATTAAAATTTGAATAAAATTTAATAGAAAGGCACAGTTTTCTAGTAAACGCTAAAAGGTAAATGGATTTATAGGATATTTTTTACATTTCTTCATATAATTTGATAAAATTGTTCTAAATAATTTACTTCATTTTAATTCAGGAAAACTAGATAAAATTTACTATAATATAGTACAAATTGTTATATATACTTGTATATTAAATATTTAATAAAGTTAGTAGACAAATATAAATAGTTGAGACATCAAACTTAAATAGAAGTTAAGATAAACATAAAATATTTGATGTTATTGATATTTTTTAAGATACTTTTTTTTCTTATATATATATATATATATATACATATATACCCATAAAAAATATCAACACTTTCCTTTCATAGGTTTTGAGATTTCATAAAAGTTAACAGATCAGAAAAATTCGTGAAGTGTAAAAAAATGATGGACAGTTAAATAAATGTATTTTGAACAGGTTTTTTGGATTATACTAAACATCTTTGAAGGATTTGAGATTATATATATATATATATATATATATATATATGTATAAATTTATGTGTAGCACGCAACATATATATCTGATATCTTTTCTAAGAATCCTTGTACGTGGAATAATAAACTTCATCCTTTGTAATTTTTTGATTTATTATGTGATATCAGATAATGTATTGTAACACTTCACATTATATATATATATATGTATATTATATATATATATATATATATATATATGCATTAATAATCCTTTTCTTAATTAAACATCATCACTCCACCCATCAGAATCTTTTACGTCGGAAAAGAAAACTTTTGGCATTATATAATATTAAGTTTTTAAATTTGATCCGGTAATTTTCAACTCGGAGTGCCATCTAGTTTTTGCAACATCAAAACTTTTTCTACTTCCTCGTATTTCCGGAGGATACACTTCCTTTTCCGGAAAATCTTTGAGGAAGTCGAAGGAAAAATTCAGAGGAGCAACTTAGAGTATCATTTTAGTGGAGAGAAAATGAATTTTTAAATATAAATATTAACTGGGTGTGAGTGGCATATATATATATATATATATATATATATATATATATATATACATTATTTCTTAATATGCAAATTATTATTTTCTCAGTATCGTTTTCCCTTCTTTTGTTTCAAAGGTGATCAGTTTTTATTACAAGGCGACAAGTAATTTTATAACTTGAAAAAGTTCAAAGAAAAATTTAATAGTTTTCCAGTATGCAGAAAAGTTTGCAGAATTCTCGTCGTCGTCGTCTTTGAAATGTAATTTGCTTCTGCAAATAAAGTTCATAAAATAAAACCGGTGGAGGCGGAATATAGGAAAATAATTTAAAAAAATTAGTAAATAATATATAGTTCGATATGTAAGTAATTATTTTATATGCTGATAAGTTTAATTGAAAACAGCTGCAAATATTGATTTTGATTTGAATATAAACTAGTTGGTATTGGTATTTTGCCTTGAGGCAAGTTATATGAACTTCCCGATATGTGTAAATAATCGACTTAATTAATAAATAATAAATTATTTCATGAGTGATTAAAAGTATTCCGAGTGGATTTATTACACATAATTGAAAACGAACGAACACGTTAACTCGGAGTATTTTCTAAAAGCAAATTTTCAAAAATCAATATTTTTTATAATTGAACCAGTTTTACGTAGGACTTTATTGGTTTAGTATGTTCATTGAGACCAAGTACTATATCGTTATATCAAGTAAATCATCTAATTTTAATTTTAACAAAGGTCAAAAAAACTACTCATTTTCTCAAACTTCGATGAATTTTTGTAGTTAAACTACTTGTCGTAAGGCCGTAATATTTCAGTAAGTTCTATAAGACCATGATATATTTATCCAAAAAAAGTTCCATAAAAATCGGCTTAATTTTTTTTCAACAGTTAATTACAAGAAATCGGCTCGGTAAATGTTCACCTAAAACTAATCAGTATCACTCCCAACTACAGTTTTTATTTTTTAAAATCGATTCGGCAGTATGAGCTTAAATGTGGACGAAAAGTTTAACACTTTTTTCCAAATTACAAAGACACGGCTCGACCGATCGTCGCACAAAACCCAGAAATGCCAGTCCTCATCGAAATACATCGAATGGCTTTTATATTTTTGAAATCGGTCCAGCCGTTTTTGAGAAAACGTCAATTTACGGCAAAAAATCTGTTCACACACACACACACACATACTTTTTCCAAATTTTGTCTCATTCGATTCAGAATGACTTGAAACGTTGAGAAAATATAAAATTACGAATCGGATTTTTTGATGAAAACAAACTTCTCTTTCGGGTAGTTAATAATTAGATTTTTTTTTTAATTTAATATTTTATTATATATATATATATATATATATATATATATATATATATATGTATATATATACTCATAAAAGTACTTTGTTCATATATTTTCTAAAATAATTACATTTTATTTAAAAAATATCTGATTATTATATTTTCCCAAGATTTCGCGCGCGTTTGCACGTTAACCTAAAACAAAGCGTCGTTTCAGGTTGCGTGCAACTTTAGGGAAAAAAAGTCCGCCTAAAATTTAAAAAAAATATAACAATTTTTTTCATCATGTATTTTATAAAAAAATGAACTTTTGTTATCACTGCTATCATTACAAAGACAATATCCAAACTCAATTTTTCTCTCAAGGAAATTAGTACAAAGATGAGTTTCACATTCCATCCCCTTTCGGAAAAGTTTGTCACTTAGGAAGTTGTTAGCAATGAGAGTTCGTCATCATATGATATACAGAATACTATACTAATTTGTATATATATATATATATATATATATATATATATTATACATGTATTTGTATATGTAAATTATGTGTTTCCTTCAGTTTTATGGTGTCATTTATGTTTGTTAAGTCAAGTGATACTCTAAAGACATTTGTCATGTTATAATATACAAAATTACTCAAGTTGTATGTTACATATAAAATTCTTCTGTACGGGTGTATGATTTGATATTTCTCCTAAACGGTCATTCGGATTTTGATAATTCTTTTTACAGTTTGTCAAAGGAAATTTTTAAAATTTAATGAACGATAAAACAATAGTAATATTGTAGAAATAAATGGCAAAAATTGCAAAAAAACCCTTATTATTGTTTGACATGAAAACATTTGAACTGAAGAAATGTCAATTTACTTGAAATTTCAATTTAGCTGAAATTACGAGCCTACTAGATAATATTAGAATATAATACAAGATAAATGTACTTACAAATTAAAGTTAAATTTTCAATTAACACTAAGATTAACTGATTGTAAGTACTATTTACTATTTTATTTTTTTCTTTACACTCCAATTCAAATGTTTTAGTTTATAATTTTATTTTTAGTTTGCACTGAATGAAGGCTAAGATTATAGCCGAAACGTATGGATTTAAAATAAATTTTTGAAAGAAATTCATGTTTTTTATTGTTGTTATGCCCGATTATTAGACTTTGTTAATATATATATATATATATATATATATATATAAATATATTTGTGTGTATCTTTTATTCCTCCAGACAATATAAATCCACAACTCTGATAATTAATCTTGATCAAAAACTCGGTTTTATTCGCATCTTTCGACTTTACATCGACTTTATTATCATCAATTGTATTTCCTGAAACATATTTCCTTTCAAGAAATGGACACTGGGAAGAAAATAAAAAATATTTCTTATTTTCATCCTCTTCTTGAGATAATCTCTTGAAGGAGATGATTGATGGAAAAAGATGAAGGACATAACTTGTCGATTTGGAAAAGGAAGGATAATATTTCCTGAGGGAGCTTTTGGGTGTAAAATATTTTTGTAGGTTTTTCTGGATGCACAATTGTTTATACAGTTTTATAGTTATATATATATATATATATATATATATAAACATAAATAGACAAAGAAAATCACTAACCTTGAGTACGAAAATTTCCCCAGTCGTCCTGTTAATATCGAATTTGCTGTTGGCAGGATTGTCAGGATCAATACCTTGTCCTGTCAGGAAATAAACAATATTTTGTGGCCTATCCTTGTCACCATCAGTGGCTGTCACCTGAGAAAATAAAATTAAAAAAATGTAAAGTTTGTAATAAATATAAAATTAAAACTAACTTCAAAAATTCACAAATTAAAAACAATTATGCACAAACACTACTAATTACTAGGAGAATTTTACAAATAAATTGTTTAATAATTTTGAAAAACTCAACAAAAAATAGTAATAATAATTTGCAATATTTCTTTATAATAAAAATTATAAATGTTACCACAACACATAAGGCAAAAAATTTTTTTATAAATTATTTTATACAAATTACTTATTTAACAATTAAGTTTTTGAATTAGTATACTTTTTTGTAACAATTTCTCACAAAAATCATGCACATTATTTTTAAATATTTGAGAATTTCAAAACACATAGTTTTTTAAGAAAAATTTGTTAAATTAACATGATGAAAATATATAATTAATTTCTAGAATTTCATTGCACCTATCACATAATGACTGTTTTTAATACGGAAAAAATAAAATTATTGTAATTTATTATATGTTTACTTTTATAATATTTCTAATTTAATTTTGCATTATCTTTTTCACGTGTTTAACCTACAAAATTCTTCAAAAATTAAATTTTTCGTTCATAATGAGATACATTATTTATATTCTATTTTTGGGAATTACTTCAAATAATATTTTAACTATAATTCAAACTAAGTTACCCAACTAATACCTATTTCAGACAGCTCGATATCAAGCAGTATAATATCATATTAACCCATTATTTATAAAAGAAATTTTCTCTGATTTTTACTCCTTTTTTTCAAAGTAAAATATCTTTTTACTCGTACGCTCGACATTATTTTTAAAATATATTCAAACTATAAACTAGAAATTTTCTCTAATATTTTTATAAATTTTATTATCCCTAACTTAAAATATAATTTAACTAAAAATCTAAAGTGATCAAAGTTTTTATTAACAATTTTCACATAAAAAATTTGAAAAATTACAGTGAGCGTGTTAAACCAACAAATTGTTCTTAGTACATTTTTTCATCTTTAAATTATTTATATAGTTATTTTGTAATATTAGGTTGTCAAATATCTCCCTTCCGCTTTTTTGCTCTTGGTTTATAATACAAAAAGGCGGAAGGGAGATATTTGACAACCTAATATTTTGAGAAGTTTATACTGCAGACAGCTTAATATCAAGCAGTAGAATATCAAAATTCACTCGAGGTCTTTGATATCAAATAAAAGCTTAAGTTTAAATTGCCTTCTTTGAGCATATATTCATTATACATATAATCATTATATATAGAGTGGTTGACCAGTGGGTTGCCTTCTTGAAAAAAAATTCGTAGTTGTAATAGCTGTTCAAAATATTATATTTTTTACTAGCAATGTGCTGTGTGAAAAAATCAATTTTAATGAGCTCTAAGTGCTCGAGTATATCCAACAAAAAATTTTCTCTAATTTTTATTATTTCATAAGATATTTCCTTTATCCTCGTTTGTGTTTCACAAAATTAGAATTCATATTTGCACCAACATAGCATATGTATCCAGCTAGAGCTAGGATTATAGCACAGGCGGACTCGAACAATATACGAAATGCGAAAAGCTAATATTTGCAAGAGCTAACTTTTTGCCGGTGCGGTTTTACAGCTTCATATAGTTTAGTCCGAGAAAAACAGAAGGGTAAAAAAAAGTAGGAATAAAATCGGATGATGTACGAGGAGGATTTTTGGATTTGCTAAAACTTTAACCAGAGGACATAAAATCCTTTTCATACCCAATGGAAATATTATATTGTATTTTACCAGGCCCTAGCCCATTTATTTTCGATAGATTGATCATTGATTTATTCAGATGTAACGACAGATAAATTGTGAAACACAAAAACACGAAATGCATAAATTAAAACACAATATTTATTAATACGTTATCGGACTTTGTATGGAATATATATGGCGAGCGTGAAAATGGAATTTATGCGGTTTGTTTGTGAAATATTATTTAGAGACGAAAACTTATTGCAATGCCTACATCATACGTCAATGTAAATAATATATAGATATATGTGTAAAATTTTGAAAAAAAATTAGATTTATTTACACATTTTTGCATTACAAACTTAAACAGATATACCAAGCATTTTTTTGTACTACAATTTTTGAAGCTTTTAATTAGTATACCGAGTTGATATAGAGCGTTGTGATATTAGTAAATATTATCAACAATTTAATTTGAACAAATTTGCCAAATACACTATATATATTTCATGAATGGTTTAAACGTTACAAATTATTTAGTGAATGGTGCATTTACACCATAATAATGTACTTGTCTATAGCGTCTAAAATAACCTGCATTTTCAAAAATCATTTATGAGTGTACGGAGTTGTTGTAAAGTGTTGTGATATTAGAAAATGCTTTAGATAATTTAATTTTGTACAAATTTGCCAAATATACTATATACATTCCGTGAATATTTCAATTGTTAATTCAATTATTTAGTGAATAAATATAATAAACAAACGCAATGACGTCAACTTATTGTGCGATCAAATTAATTTACATAATCTTTCTAAATTTTTATAAATTCATATCCTTATTGTATATATTATTAAAAGCAAAATGAATATCACCCAAGTCGATTTTTTTATTTTTAATTTTTTTATCTCCAATATTTTTCACATGAGCGATTTATCATATCGGCGTCGGCGTCGCTCGATCGATTTACGATTTGCAATTTACAGGGAGGGACCAGGGACAAGGGCTCTATTTCCATTTTCAGAGAGGGATGATGGATTTTTTGGCGGATTTATGCGTTGAAAACAAGTCGTTTTTCACGCCCGCAATCGCGCTATTTAGATTTTGAACTACGATCGGGAATTCGGGACAAACAATCTGAAAACTTTGCACTAGAATAGTAGTAAATGTGCATACTGTAAGACGAAATTGCACTCGATTGTTTGACTTTAAGTGTTGAAGTTTGATAAAGTAGAAACATGTAAAATTGCTGGAGATTTGCAGGAAATAGTGTCATGTACAAAAATATATTGTCGTTGAAAATGAAGGTTACATTGGACCCTATGTGTATACAAAAATACGTTGTTATAGTAAATTTTGTCAGTAAATAAATTATATCATTTAAACTAATCGCGGCATGTCAATAGTGTATTCGGCAAATTTATTCAAAATTAAATTAGCAATAATATTTTCTAACATCACAATACCCTACGACAACTCGTTATACTCATAAATGACTTTTGAAAAAAAGTTTACTTTGGACGCTGCGTCATATAGTAAAATAGATCGTTAAGGCGCATTTATTCAGTAATTAATTCATAACATTTAAACTATTCACCGTATATAAATAGTATATTTGGCAAATTGTTCAAAATTAAATTAGCAGCAACATTTTCTAATACCACAAGACCCTACAACAACTCAGTATACTCATAAATAAATTTTTAAAAATAAAGATTACTCACTCCAAATCTCTTATCCCTCAGATTTTTCCTTATTTATGCCAATAACATAAAAATAAGTTTTTCGTCTGATCTGAAAATACAACTTTTTCCCTAAAAGTGCACGCAACCTGAAACAACGCGTTGTTTTAGGTTAAAATGCAAGCGCGCGGGAAATCTTGGGAAAATATTATGATGAGATATTTTTGAATTTAGCAATTAAATTTAACTAGTGATAGATTGCTTTTAATTATGTAATTTGTATATAATAATTGTATTGCATTATTAATTGTTATATTTTGGTAAAAAAAAGTTTTTATATCGTTTTTCCCTAAAATTACGCGCAACCTGAAACGACGCCCTGTTTTAGGTTAACGTGCAAGCACGCGCAAAATCTCGGGAAAATATTATGATGAGATATTTTTGAATTTAGCATTAAAATTTAACTAGTGAATTTGCTGGAACTTCCCGTACCGCAATGAATATTTGAAGATCAATAAGTACTGAAACTTTCATTATTTTTGGTGTTTTGTTATATCGAATTTAATACTGGTAGCAATTTTTTTCTTTCTATTTATTTCTTAACAACCGTCATTTCATTTCTAATTCAATTTCAAAAAAATGGTATGTAAAAAGTGTATGGGAAATTTGTACAAATTAAATTAGCAACAATATTTTCTAATATCATAACACTCTTAAAATGATGGTTATTTTGGACACTGTGCCATCATGCACTACATACCTAGTTAAGGTACATTTATTCAGTAATTAATTTATAACGTTTAAAATATTCACGCAATGTAAATAGTA
>NW_020537758.1:6397633-6425416 GCF_003426905.1 Ctenocephalides felis | reverse complement strand
CCCAAAAAAATATCCCAAATAAAATTCTAAATCCTTTACCTTGTACTGGAATTTGTTGGTTTCATCCTCATCGTGAACAGTCACAGTCAATATAGGCATTTCAGGAAGATTTGTGCCATCAGTTTCGTCGACTTCTGTAAACCATTCGTCTTTGGTAAATTGTGGAGGCATGTCGTTTATATCTTTGACCCTTATAGAAGCCGTCCCTGTCCCTTTTAACCCTCCACCATCCATTGCGACCACTTGTATGGAATAATCAGGAGTTCTTTCTCTATCCAGACAACACACCTGGAATAATAGATAAATTAGAGCAAATTATGGTCAATTCTGATCTGAAGTTTAGAAGTTGGTGAGATCAACATCGGTCAACTTACCGCAGTCTTGATAACTCCAGTATCGGACTCAATTTCGAAGATCGGTGAACCAGTTTCTTCCTCAATGACATTTTTTTCGATAGAATACACCAATCTGGCATTTGTGCCTTCTGATGATCATCATAATCGACTGCAGACATTGTCATCACCACCATACAGCTGTACCATTTTCAGTGACGTTGCCGAAGTACACACCTGGGTAAAAAATTAAAAAATATTCCTTTATTTTGCTATTTTAAAGTATACCGAGTTGTAGGAGGGTTGTATATTGTTAGACAATATTTTGATTGTACATTTGTGTATAAATCTGTCATACACTTCATTCATATTAATCGAATGTTTTAGAAGTTATGAGGGATATACAAAGTGATGCACATGACGATCATAAATAGATGATAATTGTTTTATTTTGCAATTTAAGTCTCGATAGAGTTTTTGTAGGGCAATATGATGTTAGACAATATTATAGACTGTACATTTGTGTATAAATCTGTCATACATTTTATTCATATTGATCAAATGGTTTGAAAGTTATAGGTAATACACTAACTCAATGCATAAATTAATCTAAGTATACTCTTCTTATGTAAAATCTAAGGTATATCTAGATAATTAAAAATTTATTTTGCAATTTGGGAGTATACCGAGTTGTTGGAGAGCTACATGATGTTAGACAATATTATAGACTATTCAATTTTGTAAAAAAAATTCAAATACATCATTGATATTAAACAAATGGTTTAAGAGTTATAAAGGATATACAAAAGTGACGCACCTAACAAAACCAAGTAGTAGACTAATAGATGATTATTGTTTTATTTTGCAATTTAAAAGCATACCGAGTTGTTGTAGGGTATTATGATGTTAGACAATATTATAGACAATTGCATTTTGCATAAATCTCTCATACACTTCATTCATATTGATCAAATGGTTTGAAAGTTACAGGTAATACACTAACTCAATGCACAAATTAAATCTAAGTATACTCTTCTTATGTAATATCTTAAGTATATCTAGACGATAAAAAATTAATTTTGCAATTTAGGAGTATACCGAGTTGTTGTAGGGTTATATAATGTTAGACAATATTGTAGACTGTACACTTGTGTATAAATCTGTCATACACATCATTCATATTTATCAAATGGTTTTAGAGTTATACAGGATATACACAAGTGATGCATCTAATAAGGCCTAATAAGTGACAAATAGATGATTAGTGTTTTATTTTGTTAGACAATATTGTACTCTTTCAATTTTTTTTATACCTCTATACGCAAATTTTTTTAAATATATTCTTGGATTACATATTGAGAAATAATTTACTAAATTCACAACAATTTAGCGCGAGGAAGTTTTAAGAATTTTTCAAAATTTGTTGCAAAATCTAATTGTACCATACGAAAATATTGTGATCTTTTTCCACTCAATCGTCGATTGAAAAATAAAATTCTGTTAACCGAATATTTTTTCTTATTAAATAGCAAAGTAAACATATTAAAGATTATTATACTAAATGTTTAACAGTTTACTACAATTAGTTTAATTTTAAAAAAATTGGTAAAAACTGATTTTATCAAATATCAAATCTAGTTGTCCTGATTACAATATCGTGAACGTTTTCTGCTGAATCATCGTTTAATATAATTTTTTCTATTATGAAAGTAATTTTTCTTAACAAATATCAAAATAAATATACTAGAGATTAACATACTTAAAATGTAACTATCTGCTATCATTAGCTTAATTTAAAAAAATGTTGAACATTGATTTCAAAATTCTATTTGTGAGGCGACAATACTGAACTTTTTTCAGACGATCGTAATTTTATGAATTTTTTCCCATTGTGTAACTGAATTTTTTTAATAAATAACAAAAAAGACATACTAAAAATTAACATACTTAAATTACAACAATATACTACAATTAATTTAATAATAAGAATTTTAAAACTGATTTTATCAATATTTATCAAATCTATTTATACAGACGACAATATAACGGAGCCAAGTAGATGACAAATAGATGATTAGTGTTTTATTTTGCAATTTAAAAGTATACCGAATTGTTGTAGGGCAATGTGATGTTAGACAATGTTGTTTATCGTTTAATTTTGTATGGATCCTTCATACACATTATTCATATCAATCAAATAATTTAAAAGTTACAAATCACAAACAAAAGTAATACACATATACATAACAATCTAGACTACATTTTCCATATCCAATATCAATTTACCTTGTGGAAATATAGGAGCATTATCATTGATATCCTTGAGATTAACTTGGACATCAGCATAGCCAACAAGTCCTTCACCCCCCTCGTCCTGGGCAAAAACTGTGAAACGCCACTGGGGTCGTCCGTTGGGCTGATCTCTATCTAAAGGCTGTAAAGGAAAAAAATAAATATTAGTTTTCAAAAATTTCTCAGGGTACGATGTTGTAATTTGGATATGTCAAAACCAGAAGCGTATTTTAGGTATAGAAATTATAAAATTGAAGTAAAACTTCTCAGGGTGCGAGAAATTTAGGAAAAACATGGATAATGTATACTTGATGTAATCCTTGTAGTTTCGCTTAAAATATACAAAATATCCCACTGATACTTGAAAATGCAACTTACCGACATGTCGGAAAATTTATTACATATAATTTACACCTAGTTTTTATTATCTCTTAATAATTTTGAATATTTAATCCGAAATTGTAGACGAACAAGGGAAATAGTAATTATTGTTCTAGTGCATCTATATGACGATGTTTAATTCCAAAATGCTAAATGTAGCTAAAATTACAGTTTGTACAGCGAAATAGCGAAATAGACTATCTATATGCAATATCTGGCACTCTAATAACCACATTTACATATTTATGCACAAACATACATATGCACGTATGCAATATATCAAAAGACATACATACATAGAAAGTTGTGAGTTTGCTAACAGTTTACTTAATTATTATTAAAAATAAACAAATTTTGTAGCAAA
This sequence comes from Ctenocephalides felis, assembly GCF_003426905.1. NCBI lineage: Eukaryota > Metazoa > Arthropoda > Insecta > Siphonaptera > Pulicidae > Ctenocephalides > Ctenocephalides felis. The sequence goes on along the minus strand of NW_020537758.1, from coordinate 6,422,047 downwards.
ATTTAGTGCAAAGTGAATGCAAAAATAACAATGAATACATACATATATATGTATGTATCTATATATCTGTATTTGTATCGATATTTGCCATCATAAATTTTTATCGTTTCGCATTCTACCGGAAAGTAATTTTTGCAACGGGCTCGTCGCAAAAAAGCACTGAATATCAATTTGTATTCACGATTATATGGGGACAACGTATATACACAGTCCGACATTGGGGGCCATTGAATAATTATTACTTTTTACGACAAACACAAAAAAAATACAAACAATACAAACCGAAAACAAACACCGGGAGAGACACGCAAAAATCATGGAATTCGGCCGGCAAAAAATGGATTTGTAAAAATATTGAGTTGGTAAATTTTTTTGAAAGGAATATATGTTATATGTAGTATTGCATTCTCTAGCTATGCTCCCCATAGCTTATTGAAAAAATAAGTATTCTGAAAATTTCAATTTTTGACTCGAACATAAATTTATATTTTTTTACCCAAAATCTCTGTATGAATCTCTATAAATTTATAAATTAGAAAAATAATTATTTAAAAAAAAACAATGTACTCAACTTACATGTTTTTAGTGTAAAGTTTTATATTTTCTTTATTTAGGGTCGTTAAAAGTTTTCATAAAAATCTCTTCGATGTATAATAGAGTAAATATAATAAAATCTTCTGAAACTTTTTCAATTTTTTTATACTAGTATATGTAATTATTTAATAATTTTTTAGATTACATAATAAAAAAGAATTTGCTAAAGTCACTTCAAGGTTTGAAGCATTTTTTAAAAATTTGTTGCAAAGTCTAATTGTATCATATGAAAATATTGTGATCTTTTTTCACTCGATCGTCAATTTAAACAATTTTAATAAAACTTTTTAATAAAACAATTTTAATAAACAAAGATTATTGTTTGTGTGACTAATTTTTTTTAATGAATAACAAAATATACATACTAGAGATTATGTAAAATTTGAAACAGTATACTACAATTAGTTTTATTTTAAAAAATTATTAAAAACGATTTTATCAATATTAATAAAATCTAGTTGAACCGAAGTCAATATTATCTTTATTCAGTCGATTATAATTTTGTAATAATTTTCCCAATAAGAGACTAATTTTTTTTTTAAATAACAAAACAGACATACTAGAAATTATTATACTTAAATTGCAACAATATACTACAAATAGTTTTATTTAAAAAATTGTTAAACTCGATTTTATCAATATTAATCAAACCTAATACAGATGGCAATATAGTGACTTTTTTCAGTCAATCGTAATTTTAATTTTTTTTTCTCACTACGCACCTAATTTTTTTTATAAAATCTGTAAACAAACATATTGGCAAGTAACATATGAAAATTTTCAGTAATTTATCACAATTAGTTTTATTTAAAAAAAAATCAGTCAAATATTAGTTATAAATTTATATATGAGTTTCCTGCTGAACCCAATTTTGATTCAATCATCAACAACGAAAATAATTTTATAAATCAATATATATATATATATATATATATATATATATGATTCTTTTCGAAAAATACATATTACTGTTCAAACAATCAATATATTGAAAATATTATATTGAATATATATATATATATATATATATATAAATTATTCAATTATTTTATTAATTCGTTAACCAAACAAATAACAGGCCATTCGAATAATTTTTAATCAAAAAGCACAACATACAGAATTTTACGAGCTCGTGCCGACTATTCATCAAATCTATTTTTTCTAAAAGAATAAATTTAATTTTAATATTTGTTTGGTTTCGAATAATTACAAAATATTCGGAATTAATATCACCAGAGATTAAATGTTGCAAAAATAACCGAATGGTAAATTGCAATATATGGAATTACGGATTAGAGGAATTAAAATCGATACTATAGAAAAATAATAATAAAAAATCATCCAGTAGTTAAAAATCGTTATGAATATATTGAAAATTAATTTAATTATTTTGTCAATAAATAAATTGAATAATTTGCTCAAATCAAATAGATAAACAATAAATCTGCATATTATATCATATAGAATTATTTAATCATTTTCCATACGAGTCCTTTGGTTTTGTGGTCTTTTTGGTATAGATTAATTAGATTTTTGTCCAAAAATAGGTCACAGAATCGCATATACATATATATGAGAACGTTATATAATTTCTGTGTCGGAATTTCATGATTAAATATTTGCTAAATTGCAACGTTTATTGCCGCTCGACGTACATACACGTTCAACGTTTCTGACTAGGAATTTGACGAATAATTATACATATATACATATAAATACATATGTTTGTATATATATAAAGGGCTATTAATAAAGTCTGTAAAATATAGGCTGCACTAATCAAGCCTACTGGACAATTTATAGTGAACGAAAATTGCCAAATAATTAGTGCACTTATTCACGACATAATTTGTAACTTCTAAAGTATTCATTTATTTGGTATAAAATACAAGTATGTTTGAAATTAAATGCACTAAAATATGTTTTTATATAAAAATAACCTACAGCAACTCGCTGTATTTTAAAATCGTATCCAAACATAAAGATTTTATTAGAGCATTCTTAAAGTGTAAGAAGTTGATATTTGGCATGTAACTTTTAAACAGTTTGTCTAAAGTGATAGAAGTTTTAAACAAATTTGTTTTAAATTTAATAGTTAATAATTTTTTATAATATTATAATGTGCTACAGCAACTTGGTATACTTCAAAATCGTATCCAAACATAAAGGTTCAATTAGAGCCTTCTTAAAGTGTAAGTAGTTGCTATTTAATTTATAACTTTTGAACCGTTAGTCTAATTTATATGGAATATTTGTCAAATTTTTACTAAATTAAATAGTGAATAAATCTTTTTAATAATATAATGTCCTATAGCAACTTGATATACTTTAAAATCGTATTCAAACATGAAGATTCAATTAGAGCATTCTTAAAGTGTGAGTAGTTGATATTTGGCTTGTAACTTTTAAACCGTTAGTCTAATTTATATGTTATATTTGACAAATTTGTATTAAATTTAATACTGAATAAATTCTTATAATACTATAAAGTCCCACAGCAACTCGGTATGCTCTAAAATCACTTCCAAAAATATCAAATTAATGCGAACCCTTAAAAGTTCTAAACGTCTCCAAAACTTGGCGTATGCAAATTTACTTGTTGATATAGCTTAGTTATTAAAACTCTGATAACTTTTAAACCTTTGGTCTAATTTAGTAGAAATATTCTATAAATTTGTACAAAATTAAACAATCTATAATATTGTCTAACATTCCAAGATTCTATAGCAACTCGGTATACTTTAAAATATCAATCAAATATACACAATAATTACGAAGGTGTTTGAAGTACCGTTATTTATTCAATTTAGTGTAACTTTTGAACCAGGAGTTTAATATAAGTAAAATATTTAGAAAATTTGTACAAAATTAAATTATCTATAATATTTTTCGGTATATTTAAAAAAGTCAATCGAAAATAGACAATTGATATAAACACATAAATTGATTGGGCATTAAGAGAGATTTTATTTTTGTGTATGTATGAATGCATATGTATATTTTTATTGAATGGTAGAGTCTTGGATTTGTGTATATTTTTTGTAGAGTTTCGAACAAGAATCCAAAAATAATTTTAAAAGTATATTTTTATGTATATGCATATGTGTATGTCTATTACTATATTCTTAACTACCTTTAGGTTAGTTAACAACCCTACACCCCGTTCATTTAGGGGTTGCAATCTCTCCGGGCGGTACTTTAGGTTCCCATCAAAGGTTTTGCATAAATTACAAAATCCGTCCATTATATTCCAGTAGCGGCGGCTGCTATGGTCTACTATCTGAATTGTGCTTTTATGGTTCGTTATTAATTAATTAATGGTGTTCTCCAATCAACGATTACTACACCCCGACGCCGACGCCACTGGGAACTGATTGAATTTTAAGTTGAAAGCTTAGGGAACAAAAGTACCATGAAAGGGTTGTTGGTATTAGATTAAGATATGTTTTATACTGTAATTTGGGTTAAAGATGGGGTGAAATATTATTTTTATGGTATTATACTTAAATTACAGTTTTTTTGGTACGGGTTTTAGTGTACTATTTATAGTAATAATATTTTGTTTAATTTAGACCTACGGTTTAGAAGTTACAAAATAACAAATAAATGTACTTTAAGCGCTTTCAAAATAAGTATCTATTTTCGATTATTATTTTAAAGTATACCGAGTTGCTGTAGAGCTCTGATGTGATAGAAACTATTATAGATTATTCAATTTTGTGTAAATTTTCAGAATATTTTGGTTATTTTAGACTTACGGTTCAAAAGTTATAAGACATTTAATAACTAAATGCATCAACAAGTAAATTTGTAGAAACTTTTCGTTTCCCACAATTTTATATTTTTGGAAGCGATTCTAGAGTATACCGAGTTGCTGTAGGATTATATTATGTTAGGCAAATTTATTAATTGTTTAATTTTGCACAAATTTGCTAAATGTTTTATTTATATCAGACTAACGGTTTGAAAGTTACATGAATTCAATTGAATAAATTTACGAATACTTTTGGTGATTGAATTAAAAATAGAATTTTTTTATAAATAAAATCTGATATATATGTATCTATGTATTATATTCGTCAGTAATTTTATTTTCGAAGGTCTGCGAATAATAAATTCATTCAGTTGATGGCATTCTTTTCTCTTGGTGCATTTTTATTATCTGCATCGCGAGTTTGTGCATTTTTCACCAAGATACCGTCTTCCACTTTTTCTCCATCTTTTCTATTTTTGCCTCTTTATTTTGCATTTTGAGTAAATATAATCAGTTGAAGGGAACAAATGCGATATTCAGAATATTTTTCCAAAGTCTAAACCGCCAGATCATTTATATTGTTTATTATAAGACAACGGCGAAGAAAATTCTGGGCGAGGGATAATAAATTTACGACGAAATCGGATGAAACAATTTATACGGTATGACATTTGTAAATGACATTTTTGCGAATTTCTTGGTGATAAACAATATTGTTTTCTTATTTTTTTACTTATGTACACATATTCAAAAATAACATATCGAAATTGCAGATTTGTAGCACGACCAGTTTTGTTTCAAAAAAATTATTCAATATCGAATATTATATTTAAAATCTATGACTGTCGTGATTTGTTGTACGGCAAATGGCACGTTTTGCAATTTTTTTACATTAAACAATACAATTTTTTTATTTTTTATATAAGGGTATATATTTAAGAATATTATATCCAAATTACAGAATTCTAGCACGAGTAGTTTTGTTTTAATAAAATCATTTAATATTTAGAGCAAAGCACGTTTTACAATTTTTTTTATATTAAATTACACGATATTTTTATTTTTGTATTTAAGAATACATATTCAAAAATATTTTATTCAAATTGCAAAATTCTAGGATAAATAGTTTTGTTTAAAAAATATTTTAAATTTGATTGATGATTTTTTGAAAAATACTTTTGTAATCGATGGGAATTTTGTAATTTATTTAACCAATATTACTTAGTTTTTTTGAATATAATGAATATTAATTAATAAACTATAATATTTAAAATAATAAAAAAAATGAAAAATATTAATATAATTATGTGATATTTAATAAATGTGTCATATTCAAATTTTAGCATTGTGAAAAATCCGCTAGAAAATATGTATAATAAAATTTTCCTATAATTCTAGAATTAAAACTATTTGTACCAAAGTTCTGTAATTTAGATATGTTATTTTTTATTATATTTGTTTACATAAATCATAAAAAATTAGGTCACGAAATATAATTTTTTTTAAGAAAATCATAATCGTATCAAAAAAGACCATCATGTTGTCATACTGTACAAAAAAATGTTAAAACAAATTTTCAGCAAAAATTCAAAATAAAACTGTTTGAACTAGGATGCTGCAAATTGACTATGTTATTTTCTAATATTCTTGTTTGCATATTTCATAAGAAAATTAAGGCACATAGTATAATTTTTTTTAAGAAAATCATGATCTTGTCATAAAAGACCATCATATTGTATCATGATTTTAAAACAAAGTTTGAAAAATTGCTAAAATAAAACTTTTTGTACTAAAATGTTGTAAATTAAATATGTTACTCCTCAATATGTTTATTTAAATATTCCATCAAAAAATTTTAATCCTTTCATATAATATTTTGTATAAAATGGCAATAGAGTAAAAAAAGATCCTCATGTTTTCATAGAGCACAACCAGATGTTAAATCAAATTTCAAAATTTTTTAAAAATAAAACTGTTTGCACTAGAATGCTGTAAATTGATTATGTTACTCTCTAATATGTTAACTTAAGTATTTAATTAAAAAATATTGATCACGTGATATAATTATTTTGAGAAAATCATAATCGTGTCACAAGTAAAATTTAGAGCAAAGTTTGAAAAATTCTTAAGATTATACTGATTATACAAAACAACTGTAATTTAAGTATGTTACTTTCTAGTATGTTTATTCACATATTCAATAAAAAAAATAGGTCACGTGATATAATTTTTTTAGAAAATCATAATCGTATTAAAAAAGACAAAACAAAACTGTTTGTACTAGAATGCTGTCAATTAAATATGTTACTCCACAACATGTTTAATTGATTACTATATAAAACCCTTCTATATAATATATTGTGTAAAATGCCAAAAGACACAAAAAAGCTCATCAGCTTTTAGAATAAAACAATATTTAAAAATAAAATAATATTTAATTTAAATAATTTATTTAAAATAATTATAAAATTAAAAAAAGTAAGATCAGATGTAAGTAAAATACTAAAAATAAAGTTGCAACAAAATAATTACACAAAACAATGTATCAATTTCCTTCACCCTCGATTCCAAATACAAAATTTATTATTTCATCGAACAAGCGTTCAATTTGTACAGTTCTTGTTTCGTGTGGTTTTGCGTACATCTACATACCTACATACCTACATAGTATGTATACTGAAAGTAAGGATTGAGAATTTCGAATTGAGAATCGAGAATGAGTACGAATGAGAGGCTGCTGCAGCAGCAGAGGCAGCTATGCGGCATTTGGAAGTATAATTTAATTCGAGGAATAGTTGCGATCTAGCTGGTAGTAGTACACTCTTCTTTGAAGTCGAAACCTCCGCCGTTTCCGTATACTCCGCCGCCTTCACCGCCAATTTAATGAAAATTTCTAACTAACGCGCCGGCGGTGGTGACGATTATGATGACACATTATACATGTGTTGGGAATTTTGTTAAAAAAATTTTAGTACCTTCTAGTGGCATTTGTGAAACTAATAGTAGATGAATGAAAGTATTTAAGTAATTAAAATTAGTCGAAACCACCACCAATTCTGTCTCCTTCACCGCCGACAAAATTGTTTCAAAAATGTCTCGATACTATGACATGAAAAATAACTACATACTTAAATTAAAATAAAATTGATACATGTGCTGGTGATTTGTTTAGATTTTTTTTTATTTGCATAGTTTTATTGTCAATCAAAATAATATACATTTTTTCAAAACAATATGCTGTTGGTGTTAATGCATTTAAGAGATTATCTCCTATGAGATATCTCTCATTTTTTATTTTTTTGACATTTTATTTAAGATCGTATGGCCATTTTTTTTTTAATCTTCGTGTGGGATATTCCTCGCTTAAATCTTTTAAATATATGTTTGGGTGACCTGGTAGTTTTTTGTGGTATTTTTTGCTCCTTTCTTTTATCATTTCATTAATAATTATTATTTTTAAGTTTTTATGTAGGGTGTCATTTGTAACAAACAGATAATATTTAAAGCTAAAAGTTTGCCCTAAGAATATTTGCTGTAACTTCCTAGGTTTTAAACAAACTAAATATAAATATTGAATTAACAATATGAGTGATACGAATCGAGTTATTTGATTTTGTGTAAAAAATGACATCACGTGACTGAATTTTTGTCATTACGATTTAAATAGACATATTACAGAGTAGCTTAAATTACAGTATTCTGGTACATACAATTTTATTTTAAGAAATTTTTGAAAATTTGTTTTAAATTTAGCTGTATGATCATATGACAGTCTTTTTTGACACATACATGATTTTTTTAAAATAATTATTCTACGTGTATTAATTTTTTCATTGAATATGTAAATAAATATATTAAAGGGTAATATATTCTAATTACAGCATTCTAGTACAAACGGTTTTAATTTGATATTTTTTTGAAAATTGGGCCTTAAATCTTGTGGAACCGATGGTCTTTTTTGACACCATTGCTGTTTTATATAAATTATTATATCACCTAATTTATTTTATTAAATATTCAAATAGATATATTAGAAAGTAACATACTCAATTTACAGCATTCCAATACAAATATTTATATTTTTAAGATAGTAGTAGTACCGTTTGACAACATGATGGACCTTTTTTTAGTACGATTATGATTCTATCTAAAAAGAATTATATTACGTTCTAAAAAGAATTATATTACGTGCCTTAATTTTTTTATCAAATATTTAAGTAAACATATTAGAGAGTAACATACTAAAACTACAGCATTCTAGAACATACAGTTTTATTTTAAGAATTTTTGAAAATTGGTCTTAAAATCATGTTGTATTGTGATGATCTTTTTTGACACGATTATAATTTTCTAAAAAAAAATATATGTGACCTAATTTTTTTTATTAAATATTTAAATAGATATATTAGAGAGTAACATACTTAAATTACAGCATTCTAGTATAATCATTTATATTTTTAAAAAAACTTTAAAATTTATGCTAACGTGTTGTACCGTATGGCAAATGAGGGACTTTTCTGATACTATTATGATTTTCTAAGAAAAATTATATCACGTAACCCATTTTTTAAATAAATATTTAAATAGACATATTTGAGAGTAAAATACTCAAATTACAGTATTCTAGTATATAGAGTTTTAAATTTAAGAAATTTTAGAAACATTGGTTTGAAATCTAGTCGTAATACCGTTTGACAATATGATGGTCTATTTAGACACGATTATGATTTTCTAATAAAAATTATATCACATGACCCATTTTTTCTATTAAATAATCAAGTGAACATATTAAAGAGTGAACATACTCCATCGCATCATTCTAGAATAAACAATTTTATTTTAATAAATGTTTAAAATTTTACTTGTATTGCTCGACAATATTAACGTGATTACACCAAAATTCTTATTTTCAGATTAGATAAAAATTTTAACGTAACATTTCAGTATAAACTTTAGTTAATTATATAAGTTAAAAATACAAATATAGTAAATAATATAAAAATAATTAAGTTATAAATAATATAAATATTTAACGAATTTTAAATAGATATTGTGAACAAAAATATAACATGCACGTGACTAGAGATTATATTTTATTTAGAAGAATTTATGCCTAATTATAATTTTTAGGCTTTGGCAAGATATATGTTATATATATATATATATATATATATATATATATATATATTATAATTATAGGGTACACCTGCAGTTGATGGAACTATTGGAATTTGCATTTAAATGCTAATCTCTTCGGTTAAATGCTAATGCCTAGACGATTTCTAGGAGACGGTTTAAACTTATATCAAACTACATTCAAATATTAGATATATATATATATATATATATATATATATATATATATATTATAAAATTTAATCGACACTTGTCTTTGATACTTATACAAAAAATACTAACAAATATTTCTTTGTACTGTATTACAAAATTGCTTTTACGAGTTTAGACACACTGCATTTAATTAAATTACCAAATACCTATTTTAGTTAGTTAAAATAACAAAAACTCATTGAGTATTACACATCGTCTTTTCATAATAAATTTCTTCAGATAAAACTATGTCAGAAATCAAAAGTTTGCCTATGAAAATGAAATATATATATCTGGATAACTTTTATTATTTTTACGTGCTCTGAATGCTTTATTACTATAGTACAAAGATTATCACATTTGTAAGTAGGAAAAGTTATCAGAAAATATAGTTGTAACGATCGTTTTTGGTTAATCTAGAGCGGTTTTATTCGAAATTTTTATATTATAGTATATGTAACTGTTCGTATCAGATTTTTGATATGTAAAAAAAGTAAAGTGTGTGAAATAAATTTTTTGAGTTATTTTACAAAATGTGAAAAAGTGTCCGGAGTCTATATATTATAAGATTTTACACAAAATTTTGATATCGAAGTATATGTAACAATTTATACTACTTAATATAACCTTTTATCTAGTTTTTGGTGTATTTAAATTAAAGAGTTCTAGAAGTAATTTTTAAGTTATATAGAAAAATTACAAAAATGTCCTAAATCCGCATATCGCTTATTGGAAGAATATATAACTTTTGCTTTCACCTACATTTTATTCAAAATTTTTATATCAAAATATATATAAGAGGTTATGCTAGAATATACTAAATTTTGTCTACTTTTTGCCAATATAAGCAAAGTAAATTGTCTAGAAAAAATTTTGAAGTTAAACACAAAAATCTACAAAACTGTTCTAAATCCAGATATTGCTAATTAGCTGAATATATAACTTTTGTTTTCAACAATTTTTTATTCAAAATTTTTATATCAAAATATATATAAAAGTTAATACTAAAATATACTACATTATGTCTACTTTTTGCCAATGTACTCAAAGTAAATTGTCTAGAACAAAATTTTGAAGTTATATAAAAAAAGTCTACAAAAATGTCTTAAATCCGCAAATTGCTAATTAGCAAAACATATAACTTATGCTTTTGCCCACGTTTTGCTCAAAATATTCATATCCAAGTATGTATAAGAGTTTGTACTAAATAAAAGTAAATTTTATCTAGTTTCCAACAAGGTAAAGAAAACTATACACTCCAGAACAAATTTATCAAGTTATGTGGCAAAATGTCCAAAAACGTCGTAATACATTTCACCTCTGTATACTAATAAGTACAAACCAAATCCTCAAATTTTATTATAATATCCCCAATCGTTTACTCTAGAGGTCAAAATTCGAATATTTACCAGATTACTGAATAATTCCACTTCGATATTTAGCAAATAATCACTTTTCGCCCCAGAACACCTGTTCATGTCAAAGCATTACCAAGAGGTACTTACATCGTAGTTTAACACGCCGTTTCGAACACTAAAGCCTTTTCCCCAAGGAGGGGCCTTGGAGCACTAATGGTTTTGTTTACTTTACGTGTATTCAGAACATTCGATGTGTATTTCGGTGTGCTGCCATTTATCAAATAATCCCCCCGGTGGCGAAGAGAATCCAATCAGACTCCGACCGGCGAATTAATGCTAAATATGTTCTCTGACCACATTTATAGACACGAAATACATACACACTTACCCCCCAAACATACACATATATATATATATATATATACATATACATATTTATGTTTCCATGTACCCTGGTTATGAGATTCTAGTCAGAATGCAACAACCATATTGTTTAATTTAATAGGAATTTTCGTCGGAATTCCATTCGAAAGTTTTTTGTTTGCAAAGCCGCCGGCAGTTTGCAAACTATCAGTATTTAATAGAGTATTTTAGAACTGTATTGTACTACTATATATAAATTCGCTGAATAAAATGTAACTAGTGGGGGGCGTGGCATCGTGCCTTAAGGCAAATTGCTGGAACTTCCCGTACCAAAAATTATTTTTTTTTTGAAAAGATTAACATTTTTGAAAAAATTTATTCTGAAAAAAAATAGATTTTTGAGGAACTATATAAATTTTTGACAAAAACTTACATTTTGTTGAAAAATTTATTTTGAAATATTTTGGAAATTCTGAACTTTTTTTCAAAGCAATCGTACTGCTTTAATGCATAGAGACTAAATATCAAAGCGCGTAAGCGCCGCGTCGCTGTCTAAAGCATAAGCATTGGTACGGAGCCCATAGGAATGTTAACAAAATGTATACTTATTGTTAAAATCTCTATAAAATATCTGATAATTTGATGTGCATATGTCTAATGTCTAATGATTATTGTTGACCGCCAAATGTTATTTTTTTTTTACTTTTTTTACTAGATCTCCGAAACCGCTAGACCTATTTTCATGAAAATTTGATCAAATCTTCATCTTGATAATGCAAGTAAAATGTTTTTTGAATTATACAAATACGGACCTGCCTTTTCACAAAAACTAATCAGCACGTCTCCTTACCAATACGAATCGAATGTTTTTTGAATTATTCAAATTGCTTCATCCCGGTTCCGGAAATCGTCGACGAAAATTTGTATCTGAACATACACAAATGCACGCACACACACACACATACACACATACATTAATTTTCTCTAAGGTGTGCCAATATATTCAGAAACCTTTGAAACGTAAAGATATATAAAAATTTTCATTTTCGATTTTTGTGCGATTACTATAACTCACTCTACGGAAAGTTAATTATAAATAAATCAATTTATCATCTCCAGAACATTAACAATCGTCATTTCATTTCGAATCAAATTTCAAAAAAAAAATATTTGCCAAATTTCCACAAAATTGAAAAAGTGCTCCCGTATAGTCACAGTCTAAACGCATTTGCAAATAATTCTGTGCGACATTTTCACTTATACTGTGCTTAGCTTGGCGGCATTTTCACATTTTTCAATAATTTTCACAAAATTGAAAAAGTGCCCAGTACATGAACAGTCTAAACGCACTTGGGTAAACATTTGTACCAGAGTGGCGCTTAGACTGTGCTTAGCTTGGGTGATTTTTTGAATTTTTAATCCAAAATTACAAAAAAAATTTTGAAAAAAAATTAGAAACAAAAAATTTTTTTTTCCAAAATCAATTATTTTGTTGAAACAAGCAGAAAGTTCTTTAAGTAATTTAAATCGGACACTTAGTTCTCTCAAAAACTGCCATTTTTTAACATTTAGCTCTGTATTTCCGGAACCGCTGGGCCTACCTTTGCCAAAAACTAATCAGCACATCTCCCTATCAATAGGAATCGAATGTTTTTTAAACCATTCAAATCGGTTGATCCGTTCCCTCAAAACTCGCTTCCTATTTTTTGCACTCTTTGCTCCATATCTCCGTAACGCTGGACCTGCCTTTGCCAAAAACTAATCAGCACATCTCCCTATCAATAGGAATCGAATGTTTTTTTAAACCATTCAAATCGGTTGATCGTGCGCCCGAAAAACGTGGACGAAAAATAGCGGACATACAAAACACACACACACACACACACACACACACATCCATTTTTTCTGAAGTATGCCAAAATGTTCAAAAACCTTCAAAACGTCGAGAAATGTAAAAATTTTTGATTTCGATTTTTGGACGATTACTATAACTTACCCTACGGGAAGTTAAAAATCTTTAATACAGTGTTTACATTTTTTGGTATTTACAGGATTATGAAAAAAATTTAGTGATTTTATACATGCTACTTGAGGACATTTTTCTAGATTTTTGTCTATAGTTCGAAATTTTGTTCTGGAGTTTTTATTTTATTTACATTGTTAAAATCTAAATGAAATGTATTAAAATTTAATATAAACACTTGTATATACTTTAGTGTCAAAATTTTGAATAAAGCCTAACTATTGATAGATTTTTATAGCGAGCTATATATAAACTTAAAACATTTTTTTGGTATTCTTCATATAACTCGAAAACTTATTTGGGATATTTTATTACTTACAAATATGAAAACTAGATAAAATTTACTTTTATTTAGTATAATTTATTTAATATTCCTTGATATAAATTTTAAAATATTCGTCATAATTAATAATTAGAAAATTAGCTATTTAGGACATTTTTTTAGATTTTTATCTATAGTTCAGAAATTTTATTCTAGAGTGTAAATTTATTTACCTAGATAAAATTTACTAAAGTTTAGTAAAAACTTTTGTATATACGTCTATAATATTTTTTCTAATAAACTAGTTGTGACGCGTAAGTATATAATTTTTAAGTCAATATTTTTTTTAGATTTTTTTTATATAATTCGATAAATTTGTTCCAGACACTTAGCTTTATTTATATTAGTAAAAAACTAGATATAATTTACTAAAATATAGTATAAATTGTTATATATACTTGGATATTAAAATATTGCATAAAAGTTCAAAGTTACGCAGATTAATTATTTAGCTAATTTAGAGTCAGTCATGTATGATTTTAGGACATTTTTTTGACATTTGCTCATATAATTTGATAATTTTGTTCCAGACACTAATATTTATTTATATTAGTGAAAAACTAGTTAAAATTTACTTTAATATAGTAAAAATCTTTATATACACTTGGATATTAAAATTTGAATAAAATTTAATAGAAAGGCACAGCTTTCTAGTAAACGCTAAAAGGTAAATGGATATATATATATAGGACATTTTTTACATTTCTTCATATAATTTTGATAAAATATTCTAAATAATTTACTTCATTTTCATTCAGAAAACCTAGATAAAATTTACTATTATATAATATGAATTGTTATATATACTTGTATATTAAATATTTAAAAAAATTAGACGAATATAAAATCGTTGAGACATTAAACGTAAATAGAAGTTAAGATAAATATAAAATATTTGTAATAAACTATAAATGTATTTATTCTTTTGGATGGTATTTTTTTAAGATAAATCTTTATATATATATATATATATATATATATACATACATAAATGTTAACACTTTCCCTTCATATGTTTTTTGAGGTTTCATAAAAGTTAACAGATCAGAAAAATTCGTGAAGTGTAAAAAAATGATGGACAGTTAAATAAATGTATTTTGAACAGGTTTTTTGGATTATACTAAACATCTTTGAAGGATTTGAGATTATATATATATATATACATATATATAATATATATATATATTATATACGTATATATATATATATATTATATATATATATATATATATATATCTATATATATATATATGTGTGTATAAATTTATGTGTAGCACGCAACATATATATCTGATATCTTTTTCTAAGAATCCTTGTACGTGGAATAATAAACTTCATCCTTTGTAATTTTTTGATTTATTATGTGATATCAGATAATGTATTGTAACACTTCACATTCTATATATATATATATATATATATATATATATATATAATAATAGAATAATCCTTTTCTTAATTAAACATCATCACTCCACCCATCAGAATCTTTTACTAAAGAAAACTTTTGGCATTACATTATACTAAGTTTTTAAATTTGATCCGATAATTTTCAACTCGGAGTGCCATCTAGTTTTTGCAACATCAAAACTTTTTCTACTTCCTCGTATTTCCGGAGGATACACTTCCTCTTCCGGAAAATCTTTGAGGAAGTCGAAGGAAAAATTCAGAGGAGCAACTTAGAGTATCATTTTAGTGGAGAGAAAATGAATTTTTAAATATAAATATTAACTGGGTGTGAGTGGCATCTATATACATATATATATATATATATATATATATATATACATTATTTCTCAATATGCAAATTATTATTTCCCAGTATCGTTTTCCCTTCTTTTGTTTCAAAGGTGATCAGTTTTTATTACAAGGCGACAAGTAATTTTATAACTTGAAAAAGTTCAAAGAAAAATTTAATAGTTTTCCAGTATGCAGAAAAGTTTGCAGAATTCTCGTCGTCGTCGTCTTTGAAATGTAATTTGCTTCTGCAAATAAAGTTTATAATTTCTGGAGGCGGAATATAGAAAAATAATTTATAAAAAAATTAGTAAATAATATATAGTTCGATATGTAGGTAATTATTTTATATGTTGATAAGTGTAATTGAAAACAGCTGCAGATATTTATTTTGATTTGAATATAAACTAGTTGGTATTGGTATTTTGCCTTGAGGCAAGTTATATGAACTTTCATATATGTGTAAATAATCGACTTAGTCAATAAAAAATAAATTAATTTATGAGTGATTAAAAGTATTCCGAGTGGATTTATTACACATAATTGAAAACGAACGAACACGTTAACTCAGAGTATTTTCTAAAAGCAAATTTTCAAAAATCAATATTTTTTATAATTGAACCAGTTTCCGTAGGACTTTATTAGTTTAGTATGTTCATTAAGACCAAGTACTATATCGTTATATCAAGTAAATCATCTAATTTTAATTTTAACAAAGGTCAAAAAAACTACTCATTTTCTCAAACTTCGATGAATTTTTGTAGTTAAACTACTTGTCGTAAGGCCGTAATATTTCAGTAAGTTCTATAAGACCATGATATATTTATCCAAAAAAAGTTCCATAAAAATCGGCTTAATTTTTTTTCAACAGTTAATTACAAGAAATCGGCTCGGTAAATGTTCACCTAAAACTAATCAGTATCACTCCCAACTACAGTTTTTATTTTTTAAAATCGATTCGGTAGTATGAGCTTAAATGTGGACGAAAAGTTTAACACTTTTTTCCAAATTACAAAGACACGGCTCGACCGATCGTCGCACAAAACCCAGAAATGCCAGTCCTCATCGAAATACATCGAATGGCTTTTAAATTTTTGAAATCGGTCCAGCCGTTTTTGAGAAAACGTCAATTTACGGCAAAAAATCTGTTCACACACACACACACACATACTTTTTCCAAATTTTGTCTCATTCGATTCAGAATGACTTGAAACGTTGAGAAAATATAAAATTAGCGAATCGGATTTTTGATGAAAACAAACTTCTCTTTCGGGTAGTTAATAATTAGATTTTTTTTTTTAATTTAATATTTTATTATATATATATATATATATATATATGTATATATATACTCATAAAAGTACTTTGTTCATATATTTTCTAAAATAATTACATTTTATTTAAAAAATATCTGATTATTATATTTTCCCAAGATTTCGCGCGCGTTTGCACGTTAACCTAAAACAAAGCGTCGTTTCAGGTTGCGTGCAACTTTAGGGAAAAAAAGTCCGCCTAAAATTTAAAAAAAATATAACAATTTTTTTCATCATGTATTTTATAAAAAAAATGAACTTTTGTTATCACTGCTATCATTACAAAGACAATATCCAAACTCAATTTTTCTCTCAAGGAAATTAGTACAAAGATGAGTTTCACATTCCATCCCCTTTCGGAAAAGTTTGTCACTTAGGAAGTTGTTAGCAATGAGAGTTCGTCATCATATGATATACAGAATACTATACTAATTTGTATATATATATATATATATATATATATATATACATGTATTTGTATATGTAAATTATGTGTTTCCTTCAGTTTTATGGTGTCATTTATGTTTGTTAAGTCAAGTGATACTCTAAAGACATTTGTCATGTTATAATATACAAAATTACTCAAGTTATATGTTACATATAAAATTCTTCTGTACGGGTGTATGATTTGATATTTCTCCTAAACGGTCATTCGGATTTTGATAATTCTTTTTACAGTTTGTCAAAGGAAATTTTTAAAAATTTAATGAACGATAAAACAATAG
Source organism: Ctenocephalides felis (assembly GCF_003426905.1). Lineage (NCBI taxonomy): Eukaryota > Metazoa > Arthropoda > Insecta > Siphonaptera > Pulicidae > Ctenocephalides > Ctenocephalides felis. The sequence continues at coordinate 6,404,530 of NW_020537758.1, read as the reverse complement.
TAATATTGTAGAAATAAATGGCAAAAATTGCAAAAAAACCCTTATTATTGTTTGACATGAAAACATTTGAACTGAAGAAATGTCAATTTACTTGAAATTTCAATTTAGCTGAAATTACGAGCCTACTAGATAATATTAGAATATAATACAAGATAAATGTACTTACAAATTAAAGTTAAATTTTCAATTAACACTAAGATTAACTGATTGTAAGTACTATTTACTATTTTATTTTTTTCTTTACACTCCAATTCAAATGTTTTAGTTTATAATTTTATTTTTAGTTTGCACTGAATGAAGGCTAAGATTATAGCCGAAACGTATGGATTTAAAATAAATTTTTGAAAGAAATTCATGTTTTTTATTGTTGTTATGCCCGATTATTAGACTTTGTTAATATATATATATATATATATATATATATATATTTGTGTGTATCTTTTATTCCTCCAGACAATATAAATCCACAACTCTGATAATTAATCTTGATCAAAAACTCGGTTTTATTCGCATCTTTCGACTTTACATCGACTTTATTATCATCAATTGTATTTCCTGAAACATATTTCCTTTCAAGAAATGGACACTGGGAAGAAAATAAAAAATATTTCTTATTTTCATCCTCTTCTTGAGATAATCTCTTGAAGGAGATGATTGATGGAAAAAGATGAAGGACATAACTTGTCGATTTGGAAAAGGAAGGATAATATTTCCTGAGGGAGCTTTTGGGTGTAAAATATTTTTGTAGGTTTTTCTGGATGCACAATTGTTTATACAGTGTTTTTATAGTTATATATATATATATATATATATATATATAAACATAAATAGACAAAGAAAATCACTAACCTTGAGTACGAAAATTTCCCCAGTCGTCCTGTTAATATCGAATTTGCTGTTGGCAGGATTGTCAGGATCAATACCTTGTCCTGTCAGGAAATAAACAATATTTTGTGGCCTATCCTTGTCACCATCAGTGGCTGTCACCTGAGAAAATAAAATTAAAAAAATGTAAAGTTTGTAATAAATATAAAATTAAAACTAACTTCAAAAATTCACAAATTAAAAACAATTATGCACAAACACTACTAATTACTAGGAGAATTTTACAAATAAATTGTTTAATAATTTTGAAAAACTCAACAAAAAATAGTAATAATAATTTGCAATATTTCTTTATAATAAAAATTATAAATGTTACCACAACACATAAGGCAAAAAATTTTTTTATAAATTATTTTATACAAATTACTTATTTAACAATTAAGTTTTTGAATTAGTATACTTTTTTGTAACAATTTCTCACAAAAATCATGCACATTATTTTTAAATATTTGAGAATTTCAAAACACATAGTTTTTTAAGAAAAATTTGTTAAATTAACATGATGAAAATATATAATTAATTTCTAGAATTTCATTGCACCTATCACATAATGACTGTTTTTAATACGGAAAAAATAAAATTATTGTAATTTATTATATGTTTACTTTTATAATATTTCTAATTTAATTTTGCATTAGCTTTTTCACGTGGTTGACCTACAAAATTCTTCAAAAATTAAACTTTTCGTTCATAATGAGATATATTAATTATCTTCTATTTTTGGGAGTTACTTTAAATAATATTTTAATTAACATTTGAACTAAGTAACCCAACTAATACCTATTCTAGAGAGCTCGATATCAAGCAGTATGATACCAAATTAATTAATTTTATAGGATTTTTTTTCTAATTTTTATTTTTGTTTTTCACAATAAAATATTTTTTATTCTCGAACGCTCAATAGTATTTTTAAAATATATTCAAACTATAAACAAGAAATTTTCTCTAATATTTTTTTTTTATTTTTATTTATTCTCTTTCCCTAATTTAAAATATAATTTAACTAAAAATCTAAAGTGATCAAAGTTTTTATTAACAATTTTCACATAAAAAATTTGAAAAATTACAGTGAGCGTGTTAAACCAACAAATTGTTCTTAGTACATTTTTTCATCTTTAAATTATTTATATAGTTATTTTGTAATATTAGGTTGTCAAATATCTCCCTTCCGCTTTTTTGCTCTTGGTTTATAATACAAAAAGGCGGAAGGGAGATATTTGACAACCTAATATTTTGAGAAGTTTATACTGCAGACAGCTTAATATCAAGCAGTAGAATATCAAAATTCACTCGAGGTCTTTGATATCAAATAAAAGCTTAAGTTTAAATTGCCTTCTTTGAGCATATATTCATTATACATATAATCATTATATATAGAGTGGTCGACCAGTGGGTTGCCTTCTTGAAAAAAAATTCGTAGTTGTAATAGCTGTTCAAAATATTATATTTTTTACTAGCAATGTGCTGTGTGAAAAAATCAATTTTAATGAGCTCTAAGTGCTCGAGTATATCCAACAAAAAATTTTCTCTAATTTTTATTATTTCATAAGATATTTCCTTTATCCTCGTTTGTGTTTCACAAAATTAGAATTCATATTTGCACCAACATAGCATATGTATCCAGCTAGAGCTAGGATTATAGCACAGGCGGACTCGAACAATATACGAAATGCGAAAAGCTAATATTTGCAAGAGCTAACTTTTTGCCGGTGCGGTTTTACAGCTTCATATAGTTTAGTCCGAGAAAAACAGAAGGGTAAAAAAAAGTAGGAATAAAATCGGATGATGTACGAGGAGGATTTTTGGATTTGCTAAAACTTTAACCAGAGGACATAAAATCCTTTTCACCCGATGGAAATATTATATTTTACCAGGCCCTAGCCCATTTATTTTCGATAGATTGATCATTGATTTATTCAGATGTAACGACAGATAAATTGTGAAACACAAAAACACGAAATGCATAAATTAAAACACAATATTTATTAATTCGTTATCGGACTTTGTATGGAATATATATGGCGAGCGTGAAAATGGAATTTATGCGGTTTGTTTGTGAAATATTATTTAGAGACGAAAACTTATTGCAATGCCTACATCATACGTCAATGTAAATAATATATAGATATATGTGCAAAATTTTGAAAAAAATTAGATTTATTTACACATTTTTGCATTACAAACTTAAACAGATATACCAAGCATTTTTTTGTACTACAATTTTTGAAGCTTTTAATTAGTATACCGAGTTGATATAGAGCGTTGTGATATTAGTAAATATTATCAACAATTTAATTTGAACAAATTTGCCAAATACACTATATATATTTCATGAATGGTTTAAACGTTACAAATTATTTAGTGAATGGTGCATTTACACCATAATAATGTACTTGTCTATAGCGTCTAAAATAACCTGCATTTTCAAAAATCATTTATGAGTGTACGGAGTTTATGTAAAGTGTTGTGATATTAGAAAATGCTTTAGATAATTTAATTTTGTACAAATTTGCCAAATATACTATATACATTCCGTGAATATTTCAATTGTTAATTCAATTATTTAGTGAATAAATATAATAAACAAACGCAATGACGTCAACTTATTGTGCGATCAAATTAATTTACATAATCTTTCTAAATTTTTATAAATTCATATCCTTATTGTATATATTATTAAAAGCAAAATGAATATCACCCAAGTCGATTTTTTTATTTTTTAATTTTTTTATCTCCAAATATTTTTCACATGAGCGATTTATCATATCGGCGTCGGCGTCGCTCGATCGATTTACGATTTGCAATTTACAGGGAGGGACCAGGGACAAGGGGCTCTATTTCCATTTTCAGAGAGGGATGATGGATTTTTTGGCGGATTTATGCGTTGAAAACAAGTCGTTTTTCACGCCCGCAATCGCGCTATTTAGATTTTGAACTACGATCGGGAATTCGGGACAAACAATCTGAAAACTTTGCACTAGAATAGTAGTAAATGTGCATACTGTAAAGACGAAATTGCACTCGATTGTTTGACTTTAAGTGTTGAAGTTTGATAAAGTAGAAACATGTAAAATTGCTGGAGATTTGCAGGAAATAGTGTCATGTACAAAAAATATATTGTCGTTGAAAATGAAGGTTACATTGGACCCTATGTGTATACAAAAATACGTTGTTATAGTAAATTTTGTCAGTAAATAAATTATATCATTTAAACTAATCGCGGCATGTCAATAGTGTATTCGGCAAATTTATTCAAAATTAAATTAGCAATAATATTTTCTAACATCACAATACCCTACGACAACTCGTTATACTCATAAATGACTTTTGAAAATAAAGTTTACTTTGGACGCTGCGTCATATAGTAAAATAGATCGTTAAGGCGCATTTATTCAGTAATTAATTCATAACATTTAAACTATTCACCGTATATAAATAGTATATTTGGCAAATTTGTTCAAAATTAAATTAGCAGCAACATTTTCTAATACCACAAGACCCTACAACAACTCAGTATACTCATAAATAAATTTTTAAAAATAAAGATTACTCACTCCAAATCTCTTATCCCTCAGATTTTTCCTTATTTATGCCAATAACAGAAAAATAAGTTTTTCGTCTGATCTGAAAATACAACTTTTCCCTAAAAGTGCACGCAACCTGAAACAACGCGTTGTTTTAGGTTAAAATGCAAGCGCGCGGGAAATCTTGGGAAAATATTATGATGAGATATTTTTGAATTTAGCAATTAAAATTTAACTAGTGATAGATTGCTTTTAATTATGTAATTTGTATATAATAATTGTATTGCATTATTCTAATTGTTATATTTTGGTAAAAAAAAGTTTTTATATCGTTTTTCCCTAAAATTACGCGCAACCTGAAACGACGCCCTGTTTTAGGTTAACGTGCAAGCACGCGCAAAATCTCGGGAAAATATTATGATGAGATATTTTTGAATTTAGCAATTAAAATTTAACTAGTGATAATTTGCTGGAACTTCCCGTACCGCAATGAAATATTTGAAGATCATTATAAGTACTGAAACTTTCATTATTTTTGGTGTTTTGTTATATCGAATTTAATACTGGTAGCAATTTTTTTCTTTCTATTTATTTCTTAACAACCGTCATTTCATTTCTAATTCAATTTCAAAAAAATGGTATGTAAAAAGTGTATTTGGAAAATTTGTACAAAATTAAATTAGCAACAATATTTTCTAATATCATAACACTCTTAAAAATGATGGTTATTTTGGACACTGTGCCATGCACTAACATACCTAGTTAAGGTACATTTATTCAGTAATTAATTTATAACGTTTAAAATATTCACGCAATGTAAATAGTATATTTGGAAAATTTGTACAAAATTTGATAATCAATAACATTCTCTAATATCACAACACCCTACAACAATTCGGTATACCCATAAATAAATTTTCAAAAATATTACTTACTCCATATCTTTTATCCCTCAGATTTTTCCCTATATATGTCAATAGCAGAAAAATAAGTTTTTCGTCTGATCTAAAAATACAACTTTTGCTGAACTTTTGCGTATTGAATTTTATTTGTTCCGATGCAGCTATACGAAGAGCTATAGCTCTCTATACAGCTCGAAGTAGCTATATTTGTAGACAAAGAGCTGACATTTGTAAAAATATTTTATCATTTTATATCGAGTTTTATGAGTAGAATAAGTTGTTTTAGAGTTATATGATGTTAGGAAATGTTTTGAGATATGTAATGAGTTTTCTGAATACACTATTTATATCCAGTAAATAGATAAAAAGTTTACTGAAAAATACGTGTTCATCCGCGTAATTGAAATATGTCCGTACTGTTTTTGAATTTAAATAGAGTATAAGTATACCGAGTTGCTGTAGGGTTTTATGATGTTAGACAAAGTTCTAGTTTATTTAATTCTAAACTATTTTGCCAAAAAAACTATTGACTTTAACAAATAGTTTAAAAGTTATAAATAATTTAGTGAAAACATGTTCCCTTGCTAATCCATCCATCGCGCATACATAATGTTAAAATTTAATAATTAAATAGTGCCTTTATTTCTTATATCATTTGTAACTTTTTTGTTCAGGATCTTTTCTTATATCATTTGTCTAATGTTGATAAAATATTTGACAAATTTGTACATACTTAAATGATGTAAAATTCGTTCTAACATAGTAATACCCTATATCAACTCGGTGTATTTTAAAATGAATATTAAAGTAAATGATATACTGAAAATGCACCAAAGATGCAATGATTGGCCACATGCATCATAACTCATAAACTATTGAAATTATTTAAATTATGTGTAAGACAAGACTTATTTAGAATTGAACAGGCTATAAATGATACTAACAATACAAGGCCCTACAGCAACTCGGTATACTTTAAAATCGACGCTAAAAAACGAGCAAAAAAATTCTGGTGCTTTTTGGTAAAATGAACCAGGAAGGTTCAATCATGAATAGTGCATTCAGTTGGTAAATCGCTTGTAACTTTAAAACCGTTGGTCCAATTTAAACAAAATATTCAACAAATTTATACAAAATTAAATAATAAATAATATTTTCTAACACAACAAATCCATACAGCAACTCGGTATACTCTAAAACCGACCTTAAACATCACCCAAAATTTATTGTAAATTTTACTTCCCTCCAGCTCCCTAACTATTTTCCTACTACCATAAACTACAATTTGGTCCTAGCTGTAGCTTTTGTTCCGAGCTGTAGCACATAGCAGCTAAATCTCTTCGTAATCTAGTAGTTTGAAAACTTATTAAAAGCCATTATGTTCGGTTTTCGGTTTTGCAATATTTAAGACTTAATTAGACAATAGAACGCTAAAACGCATTTTGTGTGAAGGAAATTCATAGAAATTAATAAATAATAATAATAAGAAACTACTTGCCAAAAGGCAAAATTGTAGAGAGAAAATAATTTGTGACGAAACTTGCAGTTGGGCGTAAAATGCATGAAAGGTTTTGAATATTTTTGAT
>NW_020537758.1:6369555-6396633 GCF_003426905.1 Ctenocephalides felis | reverse complement strand
TGTGGCCTATCCTTGTCACCATCAGTGGCTGTCACCTGAGAAAATAAAAATTAAAAAAATGTAAGTTTGTAATAAATAAAATTAAAACTAACTTCAAAAATTCACAAATAAAAACAATTTGCACAAACACTACTAATTACTAGGAGAATTTTACAAATAAATTGTTTAATAATTTTGAAAAACTCAACAAAAAATAGTAATAATAATTTGCAATATTTCTTTATAATAAAAATTATAAATGTTACCACAACACATAAGGCAAAAAATTTTTTATAAATTATTTTATACAAATTACTTATTTAACAATTAAGTTTTTGAATTAGTATACTTTTTTGTAACAATTTCTCACAAAAATCATGCACATTATTTTTAAAATATTTGAGAATTTCAAAACACATAGTTTTTTTAAGAAAATTTGTAAATTAACATGATGAAAATATATAATTAATTTCTAGAATTTTCATTGCACCTATCACATAATGACTGTTTTTAATACGGAAAAATAAAATTATTGTAATTTATTATATGTTTACTTTTATAATATTTCTAATTTAATTTTGCATTATCTTTTCACGTGTTTTAACCTACAAAATTCTTCAAAAATTAAACTTTTTCGTTCATAATGAGATATATTAATTTATCTTCTATTTTGGGAGTTACTTAAATAATATTTTACTAACATTTGAACTAAGTAACCCAACTAATACCTATTCTAGAGAGCTCGATATCAAGCAGTATATACCAAATTAATTAATTATAATAGGAATTTTTTTCTAATTTTTATTTTTGTTTTTTCAAAGTAAATATTTTTTTACTCGAACGCTCACATTATTTTTAAAATATATTCAAACTATAAACAAGAATTTTTCTCTAATATTTTTTTTTAATTTTATTATTCCCCCTAATTAAAATATAATTTAATTAAAATCTAAAGTGATCAAAGTTTTTTATTAACAATTTTCACATAAAAAATTTGAAAAATTACGTGAGCGTGTTAAACCAACAAATTGTTCTTAGTACATTTTTTCATCTTTAAATTATTTATATAGTTATTTTGTAATTTAGGTTGTCAATATCTCCCTTCCGCTTTTTTGCTCTTGGTTTATAATACAAAAAGGCGGAAGGGAGATATTTGACAACCTAATATTTTGAGAAGTTTATACTGCAGACAGCTTAATATCAAGCAGTATAATATTAAATTTGCACTCTAGGTCATTGATATCAAATAAAAGCTTAAGAGAAAACCGCCCTTTTTGAGCATATATTCATTATATATAATCATTATATATAGAGTGGTCGACCAGTGGGTTGCCTTCTTGAAAAAAAATTCGTAGTTGTAATAGCTGTTCAAAATATTATATTTTTTACTAGCAATGTGCTGTGTGAAAAAATCAATTTTAATGAGCTCTAAGTGCTCGAGTATATCCAACAAAAAATTTTCTCTAATTTTTATTATTTCATAAGATATTTCCTTTATCCTCGTTTGTGTTTCACAAAATTAGAATTCATATTTGCACCAACATAGCATATGTATCCAGCTAGAGCTAGGATTATAGCACAGGCGGACTCGAACAATATACGAAATGCGAAAAGCTAATATTTGCAAGAGCTAACTTTTTGCCGGTGCGGTTTTACAGCTTCATATAGTTTAGTCCGAGAAAAACAGAAGGGTAAAAAAAAGTAGGAATAAAATCGGATGATGTACGAGGAGGATTTTTGGATTTGCTAAAACTTTAACCAGAGGACATAAAATCCTTTTCATACAATGGAAATATTATATTGTATTTTACCAGGCCCTAGCCCATTTATTTTCGATAGATTGATCATTGATTTATTCAGATGTAACGACAGATAAATTGTGAAACACAAAAACACGAAATGCATAAATTAAAACACAATATTATTATACGTTATCGGACTTTGTATGGAATATATATGGCGAGCGTGAAAATGGAATTTATGCGGTTTGTTTGTGAAATATTATTTAGAGACGAAACTTATTGCAATGCCTACATCATACGTCAATGTAAATAATATAGATATTGTGCAAAATTTTGAAAAAAAATTAGATTTATTTACACATTTTTGCATTACAAACTTAAACAGATATACCAAGCATTTTTTTGTACTACAATTTTTGAAGCTTTTAATTAGTATACCGAGTTGATATAGAGCGTTGTGATATTAGTAAATATTATCACAATTTAATTTGAACAAATTTGCCAATACACTATATATATTTCATGAATGGTTTAAACGTTACAAATTATTTAGTGAATGGTGCATTTACACCATAATAATGTACTTGTCTATAGCGTCTAAAATAACCTGCATTTTCAAAAATCATTTATGAGTGTACGGAGTTGTTGTAAAGTGTTGTGATATTAGAAAATGCTTTAGATAATTTAATTTTGTACAAATTTGCCAAATATACTATATACATTCCGTGAATATTTCAATTGTTAATTCAATTATTTAGTGAATAAATATAATAAACAAACGCAATGACGTCAACTTATTGTGCGATCAAATTAATTTACATAATCTTTCTAAATTTTTATAAATTCATATCCTTATTGTATATATTATTAAAAGCAAAATGAATATCACCCAAGTCGATTTTTTTATTTTTTAATTTTTTTATCTCCAATATTTTTCACATGAGCGATTTATCATATCGGCGTCGGCGTCGCTCGATCGATTTACGATTTGCAATTTACAGGGAGGGACCAGGGACAAGGGGCTCTATTTCCATTTTCAGAGAGGGATGATGGATTTTTTGGCGGATTTATGCGTTGAAAACAAGTCGTTTTTCACGCCCGCAATCGCGCTATTTAGATTTTGAACTACGATCGGGAATTCGGGACAAACAATCTGAAAACTTTGCACTAGAATAGTAGTAAATGTGCATACTGTAAAGACGAAATTGCACTGGATTGTTTGACTTTAAGTGTTGAAGTTTGATAAAGTAGAAACATGTAAAATTGCTGGAGATTTGCAGGAAATAGTGTCATGTACAAAAATATATTGTCGTTGAAAATGAAGGTTACATTGGACCCTATGTGTATACAAAAATACGTTGTTATAGTAAATTTTGTCAGTAAATAAATTATATCATTTAAACTAATCGCGGCATGTCAATAGTGTATTCGGCAAATTTATTCAAAATTAAATTAGCAATAATATTTTCTAACATCACAATACCCTACGACAACTCGTTATACTCATAAATGACTTTTGAAAATAAAGTTTACTTTGGACGCTGCGTCATATAGTAAAATAGATCGTTAAGGCGCATTTATTCAGTAATTAATTCATAACATTTAAACTATTCACCGTATATAAATAGTATATTTGGCAAATTTGTTCAAAATTAAATTAGCAGCAGCACATTTTCTAATACCACAAGACCCTACAACAACTCAGTATACTCATAAATAAATTTTTAAAATAAAGATTACTCACTCCAAATCTCTTATCCCTCAGATTTTTCCTTATTTATGCCAATAACAGAAAAATAAGTTTTTCGTCTGATCTGAAAATACAACTTTTCCCTAAAAGTGCACGCAACCTGAAACAACGCGTTGTTTTAGGTTAAAATGCAAGCGCGCGGGAAATCTTGGGAAAATATTATGATGAGATATTTTTGAATTTAGCAATTAAAATTTAACTAGTGATAGATTGCTTCTAATTATGTAATTTGTATATAATAATTGTATTGCATTATTCTAATTGTTATATTTTGGTAAAAAAAAGTTTTTATATCGTTTTTCCCTAAAATTACGCGCAACCTGAAACGACGCCCTGTTTTAGGTTAACGTGCAAGCACGCGCAAAATCTCGGGAAAAAATTATGATGAGATATTTTTGAATTTAGCAATTAAAATTTAACTAGTGATAATTTGCTGGAACTTCCCGTACCGCAATGGAATATTTGAAGATCATTATAAGTACTGAAACTTTCATTATTTTTGGTATTTTGTTATATCGAAATTAATACTGGTAGCAATTTTTTTCTTTCTATTTATTTCTTAACAACCGTCATTTCATTTCTAATTCAATTTTAAGAAAATTGCATGTAAAAAGTGTATTTGGAAAATTTGTACAAAATTAAATTAGCAACAATATTTTCTAATATCATAACACTCTTAAAAATGATGGTTATTTTGGACACTGTGTCATGCACTAAAATACCTAGTTAAGGTACATTTATTCAGTAATTAATTTATAACGTTAAAATAATTGACTGTATGTAAATAGAATATTTGAAAATTTGTACAATTAAATTAGCAATAACATTTTCTAATATCACAATACCCTACGACAACTCGGTATACCCATAAATACATTTCAAAAATAAAGATTACTCACTACATATCCCTTTTATCCCTCAGATTTTTCCCTATATATGTCAATAGCAGAAAAATAAGTTTTTCGTCTGATCTGAAAATACAACTTTTGCTGAACTTTTGCGTATTGAATTTTATTTGTTCCGATGCAGCTATGCGAAGAGCTATAGCTCTCTATATAGCTCGGAGTAGCTATATTTGTAGACAAAGAGCTGACATTTGTAAAATATTTTATCATTTTCTATCGAGTTTTATGAGTAGAATAAGTTGTTTTAGAGTTATATGATGTTAGGAAATGTTTTGAAATATGTAATGAGTTTTCTGAATACACTATTTATATCCAGTAAATTGATAAAAGTTTACTGAAAAAATGTTCATCCGCGTAATGAAAATATGTCCCGTACTGTTTTTGAATTAAATAGAGAATAAGTATACCGAATTGCTGTAGGGCTTTATGATGTTAGACAAAGTTCTAGATTATTTAATTCTAAATATTTTTGTTAAAAGAGTTATTAAGATTAAACAAATAGTTTAAAAGTTATAAATAATTTAGTGAAAACATGTCCCCTTGCTACTGCACCGCGCATACATAATGTTAAAATTTAATAATTAAATAGTGCCTTTATTTCTTATATCATTTGTAACTTTTTTGTTCAGGATCTTTTCTTATATCATTTGTCTAATGTTGATAAAATATATGACAATTTGTACTTACTTAAATGATGTAAAATTCGTTCTAACATAGTAATACTCTATATCAACTCCGTGTATTTTAAAATGAATATTAAAGTAACTAATATACTGAAAATGCATCAAAGGTGCAATGATTTGCCATATGCATCATAACTCATAAACTATTAAAATAATTTAAATTATGTGCAAGACAAACTTATTAAGATTTAAACAGGCTATAAATTTTGCTAACAGTGCAAAGCCCTACAGCAACTCGGTATACTTTAAAATCGACGCTAAACATCAGCAAAAAAAATCTGGTGCTTCTTGATAAAATGAACCAGTCAGGTTCAATCATGAATAGTGCATTCAGTTGGTAAATCACTTGTTACTTTAAAACCGTTGGTCCAATTTAAATAAAATATTTAACAAATTTATACAAAATTTGATGATAAATTATATTTTACAACACAACAACATCCTACAGCAACTCGGTATATTCCAAAATCGACCTTAAACATCACCCAAACATTTATTGTAAATTTTACTTCCCTCCAGCTCTCCGTCTATTTTCCTACTACCATATAAACTACAATTTGGTCCTAGCTGTAGCTTTTGTTCCGAGCTGTAGCACATAGCAGCTAAATCTCTTCGTAATCTAGTAGTTTGAAAACTTATTAAAAGCCATTATGTTCGGTTTTCGGTTTTGCAATATTTAAGACTTAATTAGACAATAGAACGCTAAAACGCATTTTGTGTGAAGGAAATTCCATAGAAAATTAATAATAGAATAATAAGAAACTACTTGCCAAAAGGCAAAATTGTAGAGAGAAAATAATTTGTAGACGAAACTTGCAGTTGGGCGTAAAAATGCATGAAAGGTTTTGAATATTTTTGATGAAAGCATGTACAATTTCTAAACGAATTGAAACTAAAATTTGATATTTACACAAATCATTAACTTAAATATGTACTATCCTTACACAAAATTTCATATTAGTATCTCGAATATTACACGAGTTATACAATTATTTTAGTGCTATTGTTGGGTTAACTGACAGGTCTAAATAATGTTCTAGTAAATGCTTGGAGTTTGCTAGTTAACCGTCAAAAACTTGTAAACGGTTTAAAGTTAACATTTGATAATCACTGATATTAATTACTAGTTTATATAGTTTGTGTACATAAAATTTGGCATTGATATCTCAAATAGAACGCGAGTGATAAATTTATTTCCGAAAAAAATGCAGCATAATTGTTATACAAACTGCTAAGAACGAGTTGAAACAAAAATAGTTCAGAACCTTGTTAGGTTAAATATTAATAAGTTCTAGATGGATTAAAATTAATATTTGATAATTACACAAATTAGTTACTAGTTTATGTAGTTTACGTACAAAAAATTTTGTTTTGATATCTCAAATAAAACGCGAGTAATAAATTTATTTCTGAAAAAAAATGTACAGCTCAAACTACTAAGAACGAGTTGAAGCTAAATTTGTTTAGAAGCTTTTTTGGTTAAATATTAATAATTTCTGAACGGGTTAAAAATGAAATTTGATAATTACACAAATTAATCACTGGTTCAAGTAAATTATGTACAAAAAATTTCGTATTGATATTCCAAATAGAACGCGAGTAATAAATTTATTTCTGCAAAACATACACCAAAATTTTATACGAAGAACAAATTGAAACGAAAATAGTTCAGGACCTTATTAAGTTAGATATTAATAACTCATGAACGGGTTAAAATTAAAAGTTGATAATTACACAAAATGATCACTAGTTTATCTAGTTTATGTACAGAAAATTTCGTATTGTTATCTCAAACCCAAGACGAGTAACAATAATATATTCAAAAAATAAGGGTATTGCAATTTTTTATACACAAGTAATAAAGCATCATTCGATTGACCACAAATAGCTCGTAAACGGATCGCAAATAAAATCTCAAATTTTCCACAAAACATCACCAATATATGTTAATGCATATTTAAAATTTCATCTAATTATCTTTTATCTGTAATATAATTCCTATGAATCTTCTTCCCAACCGCTAAGCGCCAAACTTTTTTTCCTGTAATGTGTATTTTTTTTGTAAAGCATTATTCTTAATTCTTTCCCAAGATTTTTTTTGCCTAAGAACCTTTTTCGCCTCTTTAATTAACGCCGAAAGACGGTGGAGTGATTTAGAGCGATTTCGCTTTTCGAACATTTAGATTCTTTTATCAACAAGGAATGGAATTTTTTAAAGCTTTTTGAACTTTGAAGGGAAACGATAAAAAAAGTTGGGAAAAGTTGAGGAAAATATTTTAGATAAACTTTGCTGCAACGATCGGTAAAATATTTTTATAAAACATATCAGTAATTTATATTTATTAACTCTGTACCTATAAATACAAAAGACGAAAGCAGAAAAGTTGATCATCATATTTTATATCAATTATAAAAATGAAGTCAAGCGTTTTCCTATAATTGCAAGAATAAACTACTATTGAAGATGTGAAGTGTTAATTACTACTAATTGCTAGAAATATATCTTGAGAAAATATAATGATGTCAAATAATTATTAGAAAATTATTTTCCACGTCTACGATCAAGTAAATCTTGGTGGAGATTCTTAAAATATCTTTGATGTACACATTGAAAAAAATCTCGATAAAATGTGTTTAAACGAAGTAAAACATCAATATATTTCAATTATTGTATAGATTTAGAAATATTTTTTTTTCAAAATAATTTTGCACCATTTGCGAGCTTTTTCTCTAAAATAGACATAAAAGCTCCACTAGGAAAAACGTTCCTGGTGCATACAATATTACTTCCGGATACATTTAACTTATTGCATATATATATATATATATATATATATAAATTTCAATCCATGGATCGAAGCCAAAACCTGTTTGAACAAAAACCAATTTTGGCATCGATGCCATAATCGTTTTATAGTGAAATATTTCGCACATATGTAAGAAGAAGCTATAACAGCTAGAAATATAGCTGCAAATGACATAAATTAGAAAGAAACTATTAAATAAAAATATTTGAAGTAAAATCTCTAATTCGTTCACAAAAAACGAAATAGTTTTTCTTGGGGAAAAAATAGGTGAAAACTATATTGAGCTTATATTGTGTTTTTTATTTGAGGCTACACGACACTCGTATTTGAAAAAAATATTTTTTTGTATCAAATAGCACTAATAATGTATCTTTTACTACTACTATTAGTAGTATAGATTTGTGCGTATTTCATAATGTGAAATGTGATTAAATTCTCTCAGTAAGTACACACAGTAGTAATCTAATTGGACTAATGGATTCGATATGAGATTGCTTTTGGATTTGTTGTCGTCGAGATGGATGAAATAAATAGAGAACAGTATTAGAAATTGATTTTAAAGAAAAATAACATTGATGTAATGCATTATAAAAACAACCGGCGACGAAAGAAAAAGACACTTTAACACCGGGAAAAAAATGCATCAGAATGTTTGACTTCTTAGAATATTCACACAAGAGACCTTATGTAGAAATTTAAACAATGGCATATATTAGACGATTTTATCTAGCGCATTCAGATATGTTTGAGAGTTTGTAATATTCGCACATGACCTTCCATAAAAATTTAAAATACCCATTATTAGTAAATTTAATCTAGTTTCTATGGTTCTCACACTATTTTTTCTAAACCACCCCGAAAAAGAGTTATAACCACAAACGTAAAACAATCTCTTTGCGTAATATAAATACAGAAGTCACATGCTTCAAAAGTTGGTTACACATTTCATATGCACATGTTTGAGCACTTGTAATATTCGTACATAACGTACTACAACAATTTAAAATATACCATTTGTTAGTAAATTTTATCTAGTTTCTATGCTTCTTACACTATTTTCTTCTAAACCAACTCAAAAAAAAATTATATAAGTTATAAACGTGAAAAAATGTCCTTGCGCAGTATTAAACACACTAATCTTTATCGATACAAATTTTGTACGCACGTTTAGATAAGGTTGAGAACTTGTAATAATAGGGCATGATCTTTTATAAAAATATAAATATACAGTATTAGAAGATTTTATCTAGTTTTTACTTTTCTCACAATTTTTTTTTCTAATCCCCAAAAAAAGTAGCATCCACAAACGTAAAAAATGTCTACGTTCATCAGTCGTCATGCTTTTTCAATACACATACGAAATCAGCTATGTTTGAGGACTTGTCATAAAAAACCGATATGTTTAGTGCAATTTGTTTTACACCATTTTTTGCAAATTTTATCTAGTTGTCGCCTTTCTAACACATTTTTTTCTAAACCAACTCCCTTTACCATAAATAAATTCCATCATGTCTTAAAATTAATCCTAGATCATTTTATACAACTCTCGTGAATATATATTAAATCCAAAGCATTTTACGTCCCGAACCGAATTTTCGACGTGACGTTTTCCTCCGTCACGTCTAAAACATCAAAGAGTTCTCTTAAAAGTTTTATGCTAAAATTTATTATGAGATGCGATGCATACGTTACGGTACGTCGGATGCGCCATCATCAGGGATAGAGAGCGTTTTAGTACCACGAAATTATAAGGGAATATGGTAATGGGTTACTTTGAAATTCAGTAGTTACAGTTTTGTAACTGTAATTGTGATTTCTCGTGTTATATAATATTTAAAAACAGTTTTTAAGCCTTTGCATAAGTCTATTTATCCATTAATTCCCGCATCCCGATCCGCGATTAAACCTCAAGAAATAAACAACAAAAGGCGAGGACGACGTCGTCGACGACGAAAAACAATCTGTACCTTTTCTCTTTTCGAGCAATTAACGTTATCAAAAAGTCATTCTCAAAGGATCTCCAGTAAAATAAACCGCCGTCTGTAATAAACCGCCCGTTGCTCCACCGCCATCGTCGTTACCGCCTTTACCGCCAGTTGCGCCACTGTCGTCGTTGACAAAGACTCCTCCTGGGAGCTAATTAAAACTTGGAGCAACTTTTAATTATAACATTTGGTTTAACGATAACCAAAGACTGTTTTGGGATAAATAGAAATACACCACTAAACAAAGTATAGGAAGAAAGTCGTTTATGTCGTAAAAATTTGAAATAAGTAAATTGATCTATCTTAAGCATAGTGATTTCTTAATTTACCCAAATGAATTCAAGGTGATACTGCAAATGTAGTAATTTTAATTTAAAATATTATTACAAAAATTCATCTTTATAATTTTATAAGTTCGCAATGTAATATATAATTTTATATAGTTTTACATATTCCATGACTAAAACACACAAAAACAGAGTAACATTCAAAAAACTAAAAAAGTTGAATACTACATAATATAAAATCATAACCAGCTAATTTAAAGAACTTGTTAAAATCTTTTTAGTAAATTTATAAAACTTCTAAGTACGCCATATTACGAAAATTGTATCTAGTTTTAAATGTACTAAGACAACTTTCATCTATGTAATTTTTTTAAAAAACTAGAGCTATAAAATACACAATGCACCTCCTATGCACTTTTCGGGAAAAAAATTTAAATACGTATAAAATCTCTATAAAAATTTTAAGTACGCCATTTTGTAGCAATAAATAATAATAAATGCGCATTAATATCGAAATATAAGTATGTTTTGAATAATTATGAAAATTATACAGTAAGAAGCATTTTAAATACAATATTTTATAGTAAATTTTATCTAGTTTTAAATGCTCTCAGACAACTTTCTTCTAAGTAAAGCTATAAAACTAAAAAAATGCGCACACAACTTCGCATTATTATAGAAATATAAGTAAATTTTGAATGATTATGAAAATTATACAATAAGAAATATTTTTAATACGCCAATTTATACTATAATTTATAATTTTCATCTAGTTTTAAATGTTCTAACATAACTTTCTTCTACGTAAAGAGCTAAAGCTATAAAATAAAGTAAATGCACCTTCTGTGCGCTTTTCGGTCACACGTTAAGCAATTTTAATAGATTATTGAGTATATACGTATTTAAAAAATTATATTTTAAATACGTATAACATCCCTACAAAAATTCTAAGTACGCCATTTTATAGAAAATTTTATCTAGTTTTTAATATTCTAAAACAACGTTCTTCTAAGTAAATTCTGTAAAGAGCTACAGCTATAAAACTAAAAAAAATGCTCTTCTATGTCTACATTTTTTTTTTAGATTTAAAGTCTAACGACGACGAGTATTATAAACAAAACGTATAAATTTACAAAAAGTATCAATTACTATATATTTCTGTTAGTAAAACTTGGTTAGTCAAAATCCCTTCACCACAAAAAAATTATTTAAAATCGACCTTCAACAGCCTATGCAGTTTCGGTCCAGGCATTTCTTCCCAAACGGTTTCCTCGTAAATCGATCTATCGAAAACGGGCGGTAAATCGTTAACATCATTCACATGCAGCACTACTTTAGTCGAATTCTCATTCAGCGAATCGGACGCCACTAGTGTTAGTTCGTACTGGCAAATCGAATAATCGAAAATTAAAAAAACAGGCAAAAAACGAACTTAGACAAATTAAATTAAATTTTTGTCCTCTTGTGGCTCCACCGGATTTCTAAATTTTTATCTAACATGCAACACATATATTATATATTAGTTATTAAACCTGTAGGACACGTTTCGGTAAATTCCTGTCGTCTTCTTCAGTGATTTGTGTCCTGTATGTAGGTCTTTCGAAAACAGGAGGATTGTCGTTCACGTCTTTTACGTGAATTACAACTGTCGTGTAGTTTTCTTTGAGGTTATCAGAGGCCGCCAATCGCAGTTCGTACTGTGGAGGAGAGAATTTTTCGATTTTTTTAATTTACCATCACCAGTGATAAAAATATAATAATATAATAGACAAAAGAATAATGTGTGTCACAATATAATATAAAATATAATGTAAGAGACAAATAGTAGCATATAGAAATAAATTTTGTAGAGAGTATCATTAGAGACAATAAACGAGTAATTAAAGATGAGGTGTGTTAATGAAGACGAACAAAGTGTACAAATATTTCAGGAACACATTAAAAATAAAATACATTTATATAAGTATGATAGAAAAAAGTTTGAAGCTTTTTTTAAATGTTGCAGACGTTTCGAACCCTTATTTGTCCCATCTTCAGTGCCCACATAATAGAGTACACAACATAATAGTATATATTATAATAGCATACATACATTTATATATATATATATATATTTATAGAAGTATTACCAAAAAACTAATTTTAAGCTGTTTTTTAAACTTTGCAGACGTTTTGGATCCCGATTTGACCCATCATCAATGCCTTAACACATAATAAAGTACATAACATAATATTTAAATATATTTAAATAGCATACATATATAATAGTACAGCAAAAAAATGTTAACTACAGCAAAAAAGCTGTAGTTAAAATTCTGCAGACGTTTCGAATCCCAATTTGTTCCATCATCAGTGCTGAAAAACTTAATAGAATACATAATACATTAGTATATATTATAATAAAATACATATATAATAGTAAATATAAAAAATAAGTTTATATCCAATTTTAAATTTTTTGGTAATTTTGCAGACGTTTCGAACCCTTATTTGAGCCATCTTCAGTGCCTAAATGCGTTATAAAGTACATAATATATAAGTATATAAATATAATAGAATACTTATATATCTGTAATTATATATTATATAATAATAAATATACAAGTAAATAAATAACTGTTTTTTTAAATCTATCAGACGTTTCGACTACTTTCTTGGTTCATCTTCAGTGTTTAAATATACAAAAATATACAAAAAACAATTATCATACGATAATTACAGCAATAGTGTTCATGAAATGAAATACATATTTTGTTAAAAAAATATTTTTAATTTTTTTAGTAAATGTTCAAGACGTTTCGGACCCTTATTTGACCCATCTTCAGAGCATAGAAACAAAATAAAACAAACAAAAAATAACAAATAACAATAATAATTACAACATTTTTAAGAAAAAATGATGAAATTAATAATAAATTATTACAGAATATTTTTTTGTGAATCTTGCGAACGTTTCGAACCTTTATTTGTGTCATCATCAGTGCAAAAAAATACACAGTGTAGTAAAGAAGTCCATCTGCAATGTATATTGTATTATTTATTAGTCTATATTCAACTGTGATTTTAAGGTATATCGAGTTGCTGTAGGTCATTTTAGTGTTAGACAATATTATAAGGTATTCAATTTTGCACAAATCTTCCAAATATTTTAATTTTATTAGACGAATATTTCGGAAGTTACAAGAGATACTTTAACCCGGTGCCAATGACGCTGGGTCATAATGACCCGAGACGTTTTTTAACGAACATATATTTTGTTTACCCGGGTTATGTGGTTTAAGCGTTTGAGTAGCTGAAGCGATGCCTCCCCGCTACCCGCCCGATGGTTCGCTCAGTGCGACGCCGCCCGCGCAACGAGCAACTCGTGCGTCAAGTCCAATCGGGTATGTTTGACCCAGCGTCATTGTAAATGTAATATTTTCGTGACATACTTTTATTTTCTATTTAGTGATTTTATATTTATTTTTTGTGTTCTTTAATAGGTTTTTGAAGAAAATGGCACTGACAAATGATCCGCGGAGAATATTGGAAATATTGGAAGAGTCAGATGAAGACCAATCAAATTCTACTTCGGACGCCGAGGTTGAAGACCATTTATCGGAACGAAGTAACGATAGCGGCACCGAACAACAAGTTAGTGATTCTGATGCGGACTCTGATTCATCAAGCAATTTGGACCTTTTGAGATTACAAAGTCAACAAAATCGGCATGTGTTCAAAGGAAGAGATGGAACTTTGTGGCAAAAAACACCAGCACGATCAAACGTACGTACCAGATCAGAAAATATTATATCCGATTTACCTGGTGTTAGATCCGTTGCTCGTAATGCAAAAACTATATTTGAGTCCTGGAGCTTATTCATAACGGATGATATATTGAATACGATTCAAACCTGTACTAATTTACACATTCAAGAGAGGAGAGCATTGTGTGCCGATTTGAGCAAACATAGATATATGGAAGAAATAGAAATTAGTGAACTGAAAGCATTCATAGGCCTTCTATATATTGCCGGATTTTACCGTTCAAACAAACAAAATTTGAGTGATTTATGGCAAGTAGATGGTACAGGCGTAGAAATCTTCAGGCTCACCATGTCAATCCAGCGATTTTACTTTATACAAAGCTGCCTACGTTTTGATGACAAATCTACACGTGCTGAAAGACAACAATTCGATAATTTAGCGCCGATAAGGAATATTTTCGAGATGTTTGTACAGCAGTGTCAAAAAATGTATTCGCCAGGCGAAAACTGCACCATTGATGAGATGTTGGTTGCATTTCGAGGACGTTGCAAATTCCGGCAGTATATTCCATCTAAACCTGCCAAATACGGAATTAAAATATTTGCCTTAGTAGATGCATCAACATATTATGTGACCAATTTAGAAATATATAGCGGAAAGCAGCCAAGTGGCCCATACTCACTCAGCAACAAACCTTTTGACGTTGTAAATCGCGTCGTCTTGCCCGTTTCTAAAAGCCATCGTAACATAACATTCGACAATTGGTTCACGAGTTATGAATTAGTATCTCACCTCCTAACGGAACATAAACTTACAGCAGTTGGAACCTTACGCAAAAACAAACGGCAGATTCCACCTCAATTCATTACAACACGTGGAAAATGTCCAGGATCATCTACCTTTGGACATCAAAAGGACATAACTCTAGTCTCCTACATTCCAAAGAAAAATAAAGTTGTCTTATTGATGTCCAGTCTACATCATGACGAAAAAATTGATGAGTCTACAGGTGACAAAAGGAAACCAGACATCATATCCTTTTACAATCACACCAAGAGTGGAGTGGATGTAGTGGACAATCTTTCTGCGTCATACAACGTGAGTAGAAACACAAAACGATGGCCATTGACTATCTTTTTTGCAATGCTAAATATATCGGAAATAAACGCAAACATAATATACCGGGCTAATAATGATGATACACGCATGAAAAGAAGACATTTCCTAAAAAATCTGGGACTCGCCATGGTGCAGGAACATTTACAAGTGCGACGAGCTCGAGTGAATTTACCACGTCAACTGCGCAAAAGAATCGCACAATTCACAGGTGAAACCACAGATGAACCACCTCGAAAGATTCTAGGCGTTCGCAAGAGATGCCAAATATGTCCGTCCAAAAAAGATAAGAAGACAAGTCATACCTGTCATGAATGTCAAATTTATATATGCCCTGATCATTTTATTACCTACTGCAATAATTGTAGTAGTTCGATGTCAGTAAATGAGGAAATAGAAGACTGATTGGCATTTATAATTAAAAATAACTTAATTTGATCTCTTTTTTAGTATTATAAGATGTTTGTTACCAATGATTATTAACATTACTTAAACCAAAACTTATAATTAACATATGTTGTTTGTTCAAAGTTGATTTTGCATGTCTTGTTAAGTATGTCAATAAAAGTTTAATTATTATATATTAGTTTTATTTTATTTATTTTTATGCAGAAAATACCTTTATTTAGTAAACATTAATTACAATTTAGTAAAAGTATATATTTTTTATTATAAATCCTCAATAAAACGTCGGGTCAAAATGACCCAACGTCATCGTTCTTGCAATTTTTTTCGCGTCATTGGCGCCGGGTTAAACAAATGCATATTCAACTATTTCAGATAAATTTCTTGTTTTTGATTATAACTTTGAAGTATACCGAGTTGCCCTAGTTTATTTTAGTGTTGGACAATATTATGAACTATTTAATTCTGCACAAATTTTCCAAATATCTTAATTATATTAGACAGAAAAAAATGCATAAACCACTTGTAAGCATAAAATCAACAAATTTGCAATTTTACGAATTCAAAATTATTTCGATCAATACGCGCATACAAGTTTGAATGAGCAAATAAATTTATTACAAATATTACCATATTCCACCTATTATTGTGACAAACATATGATACATTCGCTATCGAAATCGGCGAGAAATCCTTCTCATTTACATGAAATCCCAATTGTTTGGATCAACGACAATAACAACAACAACAATAACAACAGCAACAACAACTGATTACCGAGTTGCATCATCGATACAATAACAATATTAATAATATTTCATATTTTACATTGTTAGAGTCAGAGAGGACCTACATTGCCTCTATGAATAATGATCGATATATAGATTATTAATATGAATTGACCTGCTGCATGTTTTGAAATTACATTAATATTGATCGTTGTGAATAATTTGAATAATTTATTGAAATTTGTAATAATATACGGGGTATTATTACACAAAGGCAGGTTTATTGTGTGCTGGCATCACAGCAATTCTGTGTACTTTAAATAATTAAACAGAAGTACAAAATTGATAGGAGTTCTGTGAGTGCGCATTTGTTTAATATATCTATTTCATTTATTTAATATATCTAATATGTTTATAATTTTGTCTAACAGTAAGATGACCTACATTCATAATTTTGTCTAATACTAAAAGACCTTACAGCAACTCGGCGTACTTCAAAATCTCAATCAAAATCAAATAATAATCTGGGATCCAGGTTCTTTCATAGATGACCTACTCTCTTGTGCATTTACTTATTACAATTTTTGTAACTTTTAAATGCTTGGTCTTAAGTAAAATAAAATATAGGGTGAATTTGTATAAAATTGAATAATCTTTAATTTTGTCTAACATTATAATACTCTATATCAACACGGTATACTTCAAAATCGTAATCAAATACATAAAATTATTCTAGACTTAATTTTTGATCGCTAGGTATATATGTTTGTAAAAAAATTCATAACTCTTAAACTATTTGTGATACATTATTAGTATATTCGGAAAATTAGTACAAAATTAAATGCTTTAAAACTTTGTCTAACATTATAATACCCTACACCAACTCAGTATACTTAAAACAAGTATAACACATTAAAATATTCTGAAAAATATTACTGAAATACTATAATGATATTCATTTCAATTTCAACTTTTTGCAAGTTTGTTTCCTTTAAAAAAAAGGCAAACTTTATCCTTTCCGAGTAATTATATTTACTTTGGAATTAACCAGTTAATTTCCTTCTAAAGTTTACTTAATATTTTATGCTGAGTTGCAGAAAAAATCAACCAAGTGCGTAAAAAATGGCCATTAGGAAAATGCATGAGAAGTCAAACAAGAATTGTTGATCAACTGAAAAGAGTTTTATTAAAAAAACTTAAAAAAAATTGAGTGCTATCAGCAGAAATTTAATGAGATAAAAGATATATATATATATATATATATATATATATATATGCAAAAGTACCCAAGTTTTCAACCCTCCACTTTTAAGCCAAGTATTTTTTTTTAAAGCTTTTTCAAAATTATTTTGGTTTTTTATAGGGATTTATTAGTATACCGAGTTGATGTAAGGCTTCATGATATTAGACAAAGTTATTAAGTATTAAATTTTGTACAAATTTCTCAAATATACTAATTGTGTACTACAAATAGTTTAGAAGTTATGAATTTTTTTTACAAACATATGCACGTAGCCTAAGCTATCAAAAATTAAGTCTAAAATAATTTTGTTCATTTGATTACGATTTTGAAGTATACCGAGTTGCTGTAGGGCTTTATAATATTTGACAAAGTTGTAAAGCATTCAATTTTGTATAAATTTCACTATTATACTAATTATGTACTACAAATAGTTTAGGAGTTATAAATTTTTTTTACAAACATATGCACGTAGCACCTAAGCATCAAAAATTAAGTCTAGAGCAATTTTATACGTTTGATTACGATTTTAAAGTATACCGAGTTGCTGTAGGGTTTTATAATGTTAGACAAAGTTTTAAAACATTTTATTTTGTACAAATTTCTCAAATATACTAATTATGTACCATAAATAGTTTAAGAATTATCAATTTCTTTTACAAACTAATGCACTTAGTACAGACTACAAAAAATTAAGTGTAGAATAATTTTATACGTTTGATTACAATTTTTAAGTATACCGAGTTGCTGTAGGGTTTTATGATGTTAGACAAACTTAAAGATAATTGAATTTTGTACAAATTTGGTAAATATTTTATTCATTTGCGACAAACGATTCAAAAGTTACAAAAACTGTTATGAAAAAAACGCATACGTGTGACATTTAGATTTATAATGTAGCAGGTTTGGATGCCATTTTTAAGTACACCAAATTGACCAAGAGTATCATAATGTTAGACAATATTATAGATAATTCAATTACGCACAAATCCACCAAATTTTTTATATACCTTAAACCTGTATTTTAGAAGTTACAACATAAATATGCACCCACCAAATGCACTACTGTGTCCTTTCCCAATTAAACTACATACAGTACGGCGGGTTAATGAATTTCGAAAATCTTTTACCTCGGCAAATCTTCTCGATTTACATACGATTGTTTAGATTTGATTAAGGTCGATTGTTTACTGCTGGTAAATTGTATTATAATTGTTATTTGCGTAAGCCAAAGCCGTCAGCATCGTGTTAATTTCTCCCCTGAGTTAATACAAACAACACACACTTTGACGACGACGAGAAGCAGTGGTAGTAAAATGATTGTAACTTGAAAATCGTAAGTGTGAGGTAAATAAAATATTTGACAAATTTGTGTAAAATTAAATGCTCTATAATATTGTCTAATATTGCAGAGCTCTACGGCGACTCGGTATGCTTATATATCAATACCAAAGTTAGAAAATTTTTGTTGGTGTTTCTTTAATAAATCTCCTGTAACTTTGAAATGATTCAATATTAATAAAATATTTGACAAATATAAAGAAAATTAAATTATCTACAATATTTTCTAATATCATAATACCCTACAGCAACTCGGTATACTTAATAGAAAACATACAAATCGATTCAAGGTAATACACGACAAATACAACAAAAAATTCTTGCACGACTTCATTGTTTCTCAAATATATTCAGAACTATTTAGTTAATATAACTGATATATATGAAGAATTTGTTTAAAATTCAATAACAAACAAAATTGGTTAACATTATATTACTCCACAGCAACTCGGTATACTTTAAAATCGTAATTGAAAACATACAAATAAATTCAAGGTAATACACGACAAATATAATACAAAAATCCTGCACCACTTCATTATTTCTTAAATATCTATAAAACCAATTGTTTAATATAAATGATATGTATGAAAGGTTTGTGTGGAACTAAATAACCAAAAAAATTGTCTAATACCATAATACTCTACAGCAACTCGGTATACTTTAAAATCTCAATTGAAAGCACACCAATGAATTCATGATAATCCACAACAAAAAAAATCTTGCACTACTTCATTGTTTCTTAAATATCTTTAGAACCATCTAATTAATATAAATGATGTATATGACAATATACATAAAATAAACAATATACATATAATAAACAATAAATAAAATTGTCTAATATTATATTACTCTACAACAACTCGGTATACTTTAAAATCGCACTTAAACACAACTTTTGTATCACACCAATGAATTCAAGGTAATACAAGCCAAATACAAGAAAAAAAAATTGCACCACTTCATTGTTTCTTAAATATCTTTAGAACCAATTGTTTAATATAAATGGTGTATATGACAAATTTGTGTAAAATTAAACAATAAACAAAATTGTCTAATATTATAAAACCCTACAGCAACTCGGTATACGACTTGCTTATGAATAAATAAATAAATAAATAAATACTTTAAAATCGCACTTAAACACATCTATTGTATCAGACTGCATATATTACAGTACTCGATATAAGAAAATAATTTTTTTGGAGCAAATTGTTGATACAAAAAAAATTGTAAAACACGTTCTGAAGTACATAACCTGTATTTACATTTGTAGTATTTACAAAATCTTATATAATTATATGTTACTCAAAAATCAAACTCAAACAGCACCTACAAAATTGTTTAGTGCATCAACACCCACATTTTCCTATACATTTTGTTCAACAAATACTAAACCAGCAAAAAAATTTTGTTCTACATTTTATCAAGTACTTTATCTATTATTATGTGTACCCTATAAATTCAGGTTTGGCATCCCTGTTTTCCAAGTACAGAAGCAAAATCCTCCACCCAAGTATTATTTGCTTTAGACTAACAACGTTTGCCTAAGATTATTGTTGGTTCCTCAAAACCATATTAATAAGTCACGAGATTATGTATAGGCTTTGATATTCGATATATTATGCATTGGAAATTAATATTAATAATATTTAATTAAGGTTAATTACCTGGCAGGTACAGGAAATTTAACTACAACTACATAGAACATGGAGTAAAATGTAGAGTTTTATGCTTGAAAAAAGTTAATTACAGACCAAATTTTTGAGTATAAAATCTTAAAATTTTGCCACAACATGCCCAGATATATGCTTTAAATTTAAAAAATAAAAAAACCCTACACCCCATATAATTTTTTAACAAAGTCTATATACGTATATATATTTTATATAAATCCTATTATCTTTGATTAGAGTCGTGTCCTCCTTTCTGCATTTTTCATTCAGAGAGAAAATTGGCTGCTAGGACTTAGAATATAATTGAAAGCTCGCAAAAGCTCAAGCCTAGGCTTTTGTTCTTGAAGAATTTATATTTTATATGTATCAGGATCGTTTCTTTTCTTATGTACAAAAAATACGATGGAGAAACACACAGGCGGCAATCTGTTTTTTATCAAAATCGAGTTCGGGGGAAAAGATATGTATAATGTAATTTAGAAATGGATCTGGAAAACAATCAATAATTGCCCTGGAACTCGAAACTCGATATTTTTTATTGATTTTCAAACGCAATTTTAAGCTTTTTTATTATTTTGTCTTATTTTGTTGTATTTCATTTGTGATATTAAGAATACCGAGTTGCTGTAGAGTGTAACTATGTTAGAAAATATTCAAGATTATTTAATTTTATACAAATTTGCCAAATATTTTATTAAGATTAGACAGATAATTCAAAAGTTACAAAAAAAATTAAGACTAAAATGCATGACAAATTCAGAAGGGCAATGTGATATTATTTAGTTGTATTTCAATTGCAATTTTAAAGTATACCGAGTTGTTGTAGAGTATTGAAATGTTAGAAAATATTATAGATAATTTAATTTCGTACAAATTTGCAAAATATTTCATTTAGTTTAGACAAAAGTTACAAATGATATTAGTATAACATGCAACATGGATCAAAAGAGCGCTCTGATATTATTCATCTGTTTTCAATTGCGATTTTGAGTATACCGAGTTGCTTTAGAGTGTTATATTGTTAGAAAATATTTTAGATCATTCAATTTTGTATAAATTTACCAAATATATCATTTATTTTAGACAAATAGTTCAAAAGTTACAAATAATTTAAGACTAACATGCATGACAAATTCAAAAAAGCACTGTGATATTATTGTGTTGTATTTCAATTGCAATTTTAAAGTATACCGAGTTGCTTTAGGGCGTTGTAATGTTAGAAAATACTATAGATTATTTAATTTTATATAAATTTGCCAAATATTAAGCAGGGCTTAAAAGTTGCAAACAATATTAGAATAACATGCAACGTAGATCAATAAAATGCTCTGATATTATTCATCTAGTTTCAAAAACATTTTAAAGTATACCGAGTTGCTGTAGGCATACATAATGTTAAGAAAAATTATTGATTATTAAATTTTGTACACATTTGTGGAATATTCTACTTATATTAAACGTACGGTTTAAAAGTTACAAGAAATGTAAAAATATCATGCACAAAAATCCACTTCAATTATAAAATATTACTGGAAAAAGTAAATATATATATATATATATATATATATATATATATATGATATATACCACTCTTTCAACTAGTTTTTAACCCCGAAGGAAATTCCTGTGCAAATAATAAATGTTTCAGAGTAATCAATTTATGCTGAAAAGTTAATCTAGAGTGAAATAAAAAGCGTGAAAAATAATATAAACTAGAAAACTGGAATATAAGTTCTGAAAGTGTAGAAAAATCATTAAATATATATATATATATATATATATATATATGTATATCTGAATACATATATATATATATATATGTATATCTGAAAAACTGAATATCATATATATATATATATATATATATATATATATATATATATATATATATACTGCTAGGGCATCCTGAAATATATTATTATATATAAAACATCTCCCATCCTATACTTTACTATTTTCATGTAATTTATTTTTCAATAAAGGAAGGATAAAAAATTATATAGATGATATTTGTAATGACCTAAAAAATCAAAGAAAATAAGAAATTTAGTCTGGAAAACTAGAAACGATAATTTTGGAAGTAAATCGCAATTTATAAGTAAAGTTTGACTAAAGTGTGAGGCTGCAATAATAATAATAATAATAATAATAAACATAAATATCGTTTTTATAAAATGTATAAATAAAATAAATATTCATATGATAAAGATAATGTAAAATACAAACACCACATATATCAGTGTTTTTAGAAAAATCATTATTAAAGTATATATAGTATATATACATATTTATACAGCCAGAGCTTTCTGAAATATAATATTAGGTTGTCAAATATCTCCCTTCCGCTTTTTTGCTATTGGTTTATAATACAAAAAGGCGGAAGGGAGATATTTGACAACCTAATATTAAATAAACATAATGTATGAAATATCTCCACCTTGTGTTTTGCTAAATTATTATAAATAAAATGTGTTAAACTAAAATATAAACATTAGCACAAATTTATAAACAACAAATAAATTATTCATATAACTTTTCTAATTAATTTGTTTTAGTTCATTTATATATGTACAAAAATTGTGAATTGTCGCTGAATATTGGATTGAAAATAATCAAAAATGCTTATAATTCATCTAGTCAATATTGTTAAGAATAATATTGACCTTAAATAATATTAGAATCAATTTTTTGTTTAAAAATTAATAGTTCAGTCAATATTGTTATAAATTTTGTAATATTGTTAAGTATTATTACAAAAATAAAATAAGAACGAACTTATTATCTCTTTACACCACAAAATGTGTCATATTTCCTATGTATGTACATATATGTCAATAAATATGATTTTCTATCGATTGTGTTTCTCAATCTGTGCTTACCCGTTTCCTCGTTTCGTAGTCCAGTGCTCCTGCAACGTAGATGGCACCGGTCATATTTTTCACAGCGAAAGCTCCACCTATGTTACCGCTTGTAATCTCGTATCGAATACGCGAGGCTGTAAATAAAATTGAAAAAAATTAGATAAAAATAGATAAAATTAAAAAAACAAACAAATAAATTTACAAAATAAAGGTTAAGAAGATACTCTTATAAATGCTCTAGTAATTGTAGAAACTGGACTTGAAAATCGACTAAATATTGAAATATTTGTTAACCGATTCGTATACTAGGTAATTTATTGAAGAGTTGAATATAACTTTGCAGGAAGTCATGTAATTCTATCAATTTTTGAAATTATACAAACATTTATAAAAGTTCATAAATTCCTTATAAGTTATATATTGAAAATAATTAAGCCATTGTTAAGATATCCAATTTTCATTATTATGAAATCATGTGGCATATTACAATAAAAAATCATAGCAATTATCATAAAAATTTAAGGCCGAACAAATGCACAAATATAAATTTTATTTTATTGAAAACCACTAGTGCATATTTTCCATGTTTTCATTAAATTACATTTATTTATTTATGTTTATTTAGAATGTTATTTATTTAAGTATTATTATTTATAAATATATTTGAAGAGCAAGAATAATTCTGTATATTTAATTAAAATTGCATTTTGGTGAATTTAATTTGGAAATTTAAAATGAATATGATATATATATATATATATATATATATATATAAATTTCGTATAACTTGAAAATAAGTTTTAGGAAAAATCAAACAAGAAAATCGTACGATATTCGTATAAGAATATCGATAAATTTAAAAGTTGACACGACGAGTTCAAACTATTTTTCAACAGGAAATTATATATATATATATATATATATATGTCAAAAATATTTGAATAAAATGCAAAATATAAGTATCGTAGTAATAATAGTTACCAGCCAATCAAAATATGTTAAATTGTCAATATAACATATATTTTGTTAGAACATATTCATAGATTTATTAATTTTGAGTTCAAATAAGTGATTAAAAATAAGATGTAATAAATCAATTAATTATTAAATAAATAACCAATATCGTATACAAAGTAGTATCGAGTACACTAAATTGAAAGAAAAAGTATGTATATATTTACTTATATAACATCATAAAATATAAAAGGTAAATTACATAATAAAAATCTAAGAATGAAATGACGCCAATTATATTATTTCTTCTGAAAAGGCATAATTATGCACTTGCATTAAATACATTATTAAAAATATAATCAATCGATATAACAATAAAATTAAAAAAAAAAAATGTGTGTAAAATCCATGTAATATCTGTATATAAAATTTAAAATGTAAATACTAATAGTTGTAATATATATAATATCAATTGTTGTATAAACAGTGCCAAAATTATACTCACAATATAAAAAATTAAATAAAATATTGTAAAAGATAAGTTAAAAAATCAATCATTTATAAAAATAGACAATGAAGAAATATATGCTAAAAATCAGTATATATGTAAATATGAATTACAAAAACTAAAAAAAAATTAAATAGATCGCAATCCCGCCATTACTTCAACTTTAATTATTTCCTTACTCCAAAGGGGCGCCACTAACTTTAGCACATAATTAAACCCAAAGGTTTAATTCTTATAATATTCCAAAACTAGATTACTAAATTTTATTTGAAAAATACATGTTTTATAGTAGAAGAATCAGATCTATAGAACCATCGATAAAATTCGAGGAACATAAGACCATCTGGTTAGTGCGAAACATACTAATACATATTGGTTTAGTGCTAAACTAACTTAAAAATTACTTGTTAAACGAGTTAAATTGAAAATATATAAATAAAAATCTATGAAAAATTTTAATTATGTTAATTTTATTATTTTTCTAGTATTATTTTATTATTCAGAAATTTTATTTATATTATTTATTAATTTTATTTTTATTATTATTTGCTTCTATTTTATATTAAATCATCATATTGCGGATATTATTCTCATGTAAATTCTATCTTTTGCACTTTTATTTATTTAAATTTATGTTATTATTTATCAATATTACTAGATATAATATTTAGACTAGATTTAACAGTTGTAATAATTATTGAAATTAAAAAAAAAAGTTAATTAAAAAAAACATTATGTCTTGGGAAAACACGTGAATAAACCAATTGATTATGAAATAAACAATCAGAAGTTCAGTCGAAGTTTGAGGAAAAATATATAGAATATCTGTATATATATATATATATATATATATATCCAGATATTACATAAGATAGCAAACAATATCTCTTCATATTGAAATTTATAGCGCCCGATCTGCCTGTCCGGCTGTCAAGTGAAAACTTTGAATATGGTTGAATATGAAATACGATCCTACAAATATACCTGAATATATATATATATTAATATATATATATATATATATTGCATATATAAAGGTATATTTTCTGTTCGATATGTTATGAAATGGAATAAATCAAAACAGGGCTGCTAGTTGTATTATTAACCGAACAGCTGGGGAAGTGTTCTATTTTCAACAAATATGAATTTATATATATATATATATATATATATATATATATATATACGTGGAGAAAAACTTTTTAACAGCAATAAATCAAGGCAGTGTGTGAAGCTCTAAAAAATCATTAATATCAATATTCACAAAACTAATTTGACACCAAAAATTTAGAACCTTTAAAAATAATCAACACAACACAAACTGCTATGAATGTATATATGTATCTATGTATGTATGTATGTATGTATGTATGTATACATAAATTTGTATCTATCAAATTCCTCCTCTATTTTCTTCACCGTCGAGAAAGATTCCTCCACCATACATTTGCAATATATTTTCTTTGCTGTTATGCAGAGTTAGAGTTTTCCAGAGTTTATTGCTGTCAAAGTGCAGTTGAAAATACTGAAAATGCTGCTAAGGTGCAAGCAAACTGTCTTTGTAAATTATAAATGTATTTGTATATATATAAGGAGGTCCTTGATATGGATATTTTTGAATTTTTTTGCTCCCAAGAGCTCAAATGCTTCCAAATTGATAGAAAAAAATACTCTGCAAGTTTTAACTCTTAATATTATATTTAAGATAGTCCGCACTTCAACCAAAGATTTATTGAAATAACATGGGCAAAATTTTGAGAAAAACATTGTACTTGTTAATTTGATATATTTCATAAAATAAGTATTTACTTAGGAAAGAAAAAACTAGAATTTTGGTGGTTGTGGTGCTGACTATCTCAAGTTATTATAAAGAGCAAAAACTTTCAAATATTTTTTTTTATCAATTTGAAATTATTTGAGCACCTGCGAGCAAGAAAATTCAAAAACATCCATATTAAGTATAAAAATATAAAAATCAAATATTTGCCACAACACTCCCCACTAAAATAGCAAACAAAAGAGTGCGCGTAAGGTTCACACGCGATTGAAGTAAAACTTATTTGCTACTGTACAAGATGGCATTTAAGTAAAAATAAATACATTATATCAAAATTTTGAATAATGTTCATTAGTATTATGTTAACACTCGTGATGCACACATTTATTAGTGTCAACCATTATACACATTTTGTATAATGATAAATATACATTATATATTTATAATGGCATTAAAAATATGTATAATATTTGAAATGCAATAATGTAATAAAGTCATACTTGAAATATTAACATTATCGGTTTGTCATTGTAATTAACATTTACGACTTGAATCTTCATTAGAGAAATAAAATAGTTGCTGAT
>NW_020537758.1:6341331-6368555 GCF_003426905.1 Ctenocephalides felis | reverse complement strand
TGTTATAAATTTTCATAAAAATTGTCAAAATAAAATTCGAACAAACTTGTGTTATCTCTTTACACCACAAAATGTGTCAGATTTTCTATGTATGTACATATATGTCAATAAATATGATTTCTATAAATTGTGTTTCTCAATCTGTGCTTACCCGTTTCCTCGTTTCGTAGTCCAGTGCTCCTGCAACGTAGATGGCACCGGTCATATTTTTTCACAGCGAAAGCTCCACCTATGTTACCGCTTGTAATCTCGTATCGAATACGCGAGGCTGCAAATAAAATTGAAAAAAATTAGATAAAATAGATAAAATTAAAAAAACAAACAAATAAATTTAAAAATAAAGGTTAAGAAGATACTCTTATAAATGCTCTAGTAATTGTAGAAACTGGACTTGAAAATCGACTAAATATTGAAATATTTGTTAACCGATTCGTATACTAGGTAATTTATTGAAGAGTTGAATATAACTTTGCAAGTAAGTCATGTAATTCTATCAATTTTTGAAATTAATACAAACATTTATAAAAGTTCATAAATTCCTTATAAGTTATATATTGAAAATAATTAAGCCATTGTTAAGATATCCAATTTTCATTATTATGAATCATGTGGCATATTACAATAAAAAATCATAGCAATTATCATAAAAATTTAAGGCCGAACAATGCACAATATAAATTTTATTTTATTGAAAACCACTAGTGCATATTTTCCATGTTTTCATTAAATTACATTTATTTATTTATGTTTATTTAGAATGTTATTTATTTAAGTATTATTATTTATAAATATATTTGAAGAGCAAGAATAATTCTGTATATTTAATTAAAATTGCATTTTGGTGAATTTAATTTGGAAATTTAAAATGATAGATATATATATATATCTATATATATATATCTATATAAATTTCGTATAACTTGAAAATAAGTTTTAGGAAAAATCAAACAAGAAAATCGTACGATATTCGTATAAAATATCGATAAATTTAAAAGTTGACACGACGAGTTCAAACTATTTTTCAACAGGAAATTATATATATATATATATCTATATATATATATATATATATATGTCAAAAATATTTGAATAAAATGCAAAATATAAGTATCGTAGTAATAATAGTTACCAGCCAATCAAAATATGTTAAATTGTCAATATAACATATATTTTGTTAGAACATATTCATAGATTTATTAATTTTGAGTTCAAATAAGTGATTAAAAATAAGATGTAATAAATCAATTAATTATTAAATAAATAACCAATATCGTATACAAAGTAGTATCGAGTACACTAAATTAAAAGAAAAAGTATGTATATATTTACTTATATGACATCATAAAATATAAAAGGTAAATTACATAATAAAAATCTAAGAATGAAATGACGCCAATTATATTATTTCTTCTGAAAAAGCATAATTATGCACTTGCATTAAATACATTATTAAAAATATAATCAATCGATATAACAATAAAATTAAAAAAAAAAAATGTGTGTAAAATCCATGTAATATCTGTATATAAAATTTAAAATGTAAATACTAATAGTTGTAATATATATAATATCAATTGTTGTATAAACAGTGCCAAAATTATACTCACAATATAAAAAATTAAATAAAATATTGTAAAAGATAAGTTAAAAAATCAATCATTTATAAAAATAGACAATGAAGAAATATATGCTAAAAATCAGTATATATGTAAATATGAATTACAAAAACTAAAAAAAAATTAAATAGATCGCAATCCCGCCATTACTTCAACTTTAATTATTTCCTTACTCCAAAGGGGCGCCACTAACTTTAGCACATAATTAAACCCAAAGGTTTAATTCTTATAATATTCCAAAACTAGATTACTAAATTTTATTTGAAAAATACATGTTTTATAGTAGAAGAATCAGATCTATAGAACCATTGATAAAATTCGAGGAACATAAGACCATCTGGTTAGTGCGAAACATACTAATACATATTGGTTTAGTGCTAAACTAACTTAAAAATTACTTGTTAAACGAGTTAAATTGAAAATATATAAATAAAAATCTATGAAAAATTTTAATTATGTTAATTTTATTATTTTTCTAGTATTATTTTATTATTCAAAATTTTATTTATATTATTTATTAATTTTATTTTATTATTATTTGCTTCTATTTTATATGAATCATCATATTGCGGATATTATTCTCATGTAAATTCTATCTTTTGCACTTTTATTTATTTAAATTTATGTTATTATTTATCAATATTACTAGATATAATATTTAGACTAGATTTAACAGTTGTAATAATTATTGAAATTAAAAAAAAAAGTTAATTAAAAAAAACATTATGTCTTGGGAAAACACGTGAATAAACCAATTGATTATGAAATAAACAATCAGAAGTTCAGTCGAAGTTTGAGGAAAAATATATAGAATATCTGTATATATATATATATATATATATATATATATATATATCCAGATATTACATAAGATAGCAAACAATATCTCTTCATATTGAAATTTATAGCGCCCGATCTGCCTGTCCGGCTGTCAAGTGAAAACTTTGAATATGGTTGAATATGAAATACGATCCTACAAATATACCTGAATATATATAATATATATATATATATATATATATTGCATATATAAAGGTATATTTTCTGTTCGATATGTTATGAAATGGAATAAATCAAAACAGGGCTGCTAGTTGTATTATTAACCGAACAGCTGGGGAAGTGTTCTATTTTCAACAAATATGAATTTATATATATATATATATATATATATATATATATATATATATATATATACGTGGAGAAAAACTTTTTAACAGCAATAAATCAAGGCAGTGTGTGAAGCTCTAAAAAATCATTAATATCAATATTCACAAAGCTAATTTGGTACTAAAAATTTAGAAACCTTTAAAAATAAACAACACAACACAAACTGCTATGTATGTATGTATGTATGTATGTATGTATGTATATATGTATGTATGTATATATGTATGTATGTATACATAAATTTGTATCTATCAAATTCCTCCTCTATTTTCTTCACCGTCGAGAAAGATTCCTCCACCATACATTTGCAATATATTTTCTTTGCTGTTATGCAGAGTTAGAGTTTTCCAGAGTTTATTGCTGTCAAAGTGCAGTTGAAAATACTGAAAATGCTGCTAAGGTGCAAGCAAACTGTCTTTGTAAATTATAAATGTATTTGTATATATATAAGGGTGGTCCTTGATATGGATATTTTTTGAATTTTTTGCTCCCAGGGGCTCAAATACTCCCAATTGAAGAAAAAATTTTCTAAAAGTTTTAGCTCCTAATATTATATTTAAGATAGTCCGCACTCAACTAAAGTTTTTATGGAATAACATGGGTAAAATTTAATTTGTTTTATAATTTAGCCATAAGTAAATCAAAATTTTTAAATTAACGTTGAATTTGCTAAATTTGTCACTTCACTCATAAAAATGCTAATATCCAGTAACTTTGAAAGAAAATAGATAAATTTAAATAAACAGCATTTTAGTAGATACTTTGAAGTATGAGTTATTAAAATTACGACATTTTGTACAAACGGTTCGCGCTGTAGAACTCGTCATACTTGACTCTTTAGTCAAACTTAGTGATTCGTGGTAGTAACGTATGATTTATATGTACTTTGCTCATAAAAATGCTAATATCTAAAAATTTTGAAAGAAAATATATAAATTTAAGTAAACAGTATTTTAGTAGATACTTTGAAAATTTTGTGCTAAAC
Organism: Ctenocephalides felis; assembly: GCF_003426905.1. Lineage (NCBI taxonomy): Eukaryota > Metazoa > Arthropoda > Insecta > Siphonaptera > Pulicidae > Ctenocephalides > Ctenocephalides felis. The sequence goes on along the minus strand of NW_020537758.1, from coordinate 6,364,787 downwards.
TTACGACATTCTAGATCAAACGATACGCCCTGTAGAGTTCGTCAAAGTTAATCTCTAGTCATTTATAAATCCATTTAAGAAAAAATGGATATATTTCATAAAATAAGTATTTACTTAGTAAGAAGAGCAAAGAAATTTGGTGGTTGGATTGCTGACTATCTCTTAAAGTTAATATTAATATCTGGAATTATTTGAGCCCTTGCGAGCAAGAAAATTCGAATACATCCATACTAAGGACAAAAATATGAAAATCAAATATTTGCCACAACACTCCCCCCTTAAAATAGCAAAAAAGAGTGCGCGTAAGGTTCACACGTTATTGCAGTAAAACTTATTTGCTACTGTACAAGATGGAATTAAAGTAAAAATAAATACATCATATAACAATTTTGAATAATCTTTATTAGTAATATGGTAAGTAACACTCGTGATGCACACATTTATTAGTGCCGTCAATCATTATACACATTTATATAATGATAAATTATAAATTGTATATTTATAATAGCATTAAAAATATGTATAATATCTAAAAATAATAATAAAATTTAAGGCATACTTTAGGTATGACATGATCGATTTGTCATTGTAATTAACATTTAGGACTTGAATCTTTATTAAAGAAATGAAGTAATTAATAAATTCTATAATATTTGTTTTGGCAGTGGATTTTGTTAAACAAACCCTAAACAAATAATGTTTTACGCAACTTCACTCATTAAGTAATAATTGTGTTTGAAGAACTTTATGTAATTAAAATTAACATACATTCATTGACTAATGTATTTTTTTTACTTTTTCGCCGGCGATATAAACTCATTCTTTAAACAGCTGTAATATCTGTCTTGGCTAAAAATATTCTCCATTTTAATAACGTCAAAGATTTATAGAAACTACGAATAATATAGTAATAATTTCTAATCAATAATCTTAGTACATGACACAAATGTTTAATTTGTTTTATTATTTTCAAGGAACAGGGTAAAATATTTTTCTGATTCAGGAATTTTTCGTTAAATCAAGATTTGTACTACGATGTAAGCTTAAACTGTTTATTTATCTATGCCGATTTCCTTGTTGATATCGGAACGCATACAACGTTGATTCCGGTAAACATACAACGACAGATCTCTATTCACATACACGACAACTAATCCGTTTAGAAACCCGTTTAGAAATGATATCATCGAGAGCGAATGACGAATCATTGGCACTCGACTCTTATCTTATCTTCCGTAACGCACTTCCGTTGCATTTGTATGGATTCACACCCTAGTCGCGCTAAAAGAAGTTTTATTCAAAAAAAAATCTTTTACCGTGTACGACTTGCCCTAAGTTAAACCAACACCAAAATTTATATTTTTTTATTGACCCAATATTTGCCACAACACTCCCCCCCCTTGGAAATGCAGAAAATAACTTTTTACCCCTCAGGATACGATTTTAGCCAAGCTAAAGCCAGCACAAAAAATCTAAAAAATTTATCCTTTACATTCTGTCCATCAATTTTCTGCTGCAGCAGCAGCCTCCAGCTCGGTTAGCTGCAGCTAATCTCGAGATTAGCCCTAAGATTTATGCGCACATGTCGTCACAGCTTGCACGAAATCACTTACCTCCGGTTTTGGGACAAATTTATAATCCCCGGAGTTGTAACTTTGAATTAATAATTTATACTAAGATTTGGGTAATGGCTAATCAAGTCACCCGTGAAAATAATAGACGACAAACCCGGGATAAAGGAATTTTAATTTAACTTTTTTAATAATAAATACACACACACATATATATATATATATATATATATGTATGTATGTATTATCATATCTAGTTTCATTTCATCCCTTCAATAAATAACACCGGTATCTATATAAAGGGTGAAAAATCTTCTACAAATATTGAACTCTTAACTTTTATCACTTTCGCTCCTGTTTCGAGTCGAGAGCAATATTTTTTGGAATTATTGAATTTGCACACATATATATATATATATATATATATATATATATATATATATATACTAAGTTTCAATATTCGAGATTTTTTCATTTAAAATAAAGAACGTATATTCTTTTTATTAGGGGTTAGTACCCTTGTACCCAATACATCTGTATCAACGACAATCCTCAATTTTTTTTGTTACTATATATCATAACTACTATAATATCATAAAATTAAATAAACTAGTGGTATATGGTATCGTGCCTTATGGCAAATTGCTGGAACTTCCCGTGCCATAACAAAATGTTCGAGGGATATTCAACGTTTTCAAATAGATTATTATAAATACTGTAACATTGTCTAATATTTAGAAGAACTATTAAAACTGAATTGCAAAGTTGAAATTAATAATTTAAAATATATAAGCGAGTTTTAGAACTTTATGAAAAACTTTATTAGAAAAATATTTTTTGAATCATCAAATATTTGCCACAATACTCCCCCCCATTATTAGTAAAAAATAATCATTTATTTCGTTTCAGAACTTTAGCCAGAATTAGAATTAAAATCTCAATTATTTTCGATAAACAAAAAAATTTCATTTGTAAAAATATTGAAATAAAAAACAAATTTCAGAAGCAATTGTTTTATCAACACAAGAAGAAAGTTTTTAAAATCATTCAAATTGAATGCCTAGTTCTCTCAAAAACTGCCATTTTTTGCACATTTAGCTCTGTATCTCCGAAACATCAAGACCTGCCTTTGCCAAAAACAAATCACCACTTGCCCAATCATTACAAATTGAATATTTTTTTAATCATTCAAATCGGATGCTCCGATCTCTCAAAAACTCGATTTGTATTTTCTGCACTCTTTGCTTCGTATCTCCGTAACGGCTGGACTTGCCTTTGCCAAAAACTAATCAGCACATCTCCCTATCAATAGGAATCGAGTGTTTTTTGAACCATTCAAATCGGTTGATTCAAAACGTAGACAAAAAACTGTAAACACACATCTATTTTTTTCGGAGGTATGCCAAAATGTTCAGAAACCTCTAAAACGTGAAGATATGCAAAAGAACTCATTTTTGATTTTTGGACAATTACTATAACTTACTCTACGGGTAATTAATATATTATTTATTTAAAATGTATAATTTAAAAACTTTTAATTAATATCATGTCTTCAGGGTTCATTTCCTATAAGCTTTAAACTTTCCTCCTAATCACGTCCCATGCATTTTATCCGAGGCATACCAAAATGTTCAGAAAAACTCTGAAACGTGAAGAAATGCGAAAAAATTTATTTTTGATTTTCGGCTCATTACTATAACTATAAAATATATAATAAATTTATTTATTTATAAATAATATCACGTCTGGGTTCATTTCCTATAAGCATTAAAATCTCCTCCTAATCACGTGCCATACATCTCTCGCAAAAACAATTCCCCAGTAATATTTTTCTCTTTACGCTTTTTTTTGCCCAATCTCGTATGCACTTTATGTATGCATACTGCACAATTTAGCATATGTACCATATATATATACCATAAGAGTTTATACCATCCACTACCAAATACATCACTCCGGTCTTGGATTTAAAATTGAAGAATAAGATTGATTTTAAATTCAGCCAGACGCGCTATCGATTTATCAGACGTTTTATGTAAATAGGCAAAAAATTAATATGAGAGCTGGGGGGAACAATAATAAAAGTCGTGCCAAGAAATTGAGCCATGATCTCCAAAATTAATTAAAGGAAATATAGTTTTTGCAATTGACTTTTTGCGCTCCCAATGTACGACTTTGTGTTTACTTGTACTGAGTGTACAATTGAAATCTGGGAATTTTACTATTACCATTTACCTCCCCAGCCCTCAGTCTATGTCTATATATGTGAGCACGGATAAGTTATTTGTCTAGTAGATGTTAGCGGAGCTGTCTGTTAAAGTAGCCCATCTCAGTCAGCGGAAGATATTTGCAGGATTTCCATATATTCACGAGTAGGTATACCTACTACTTGTGGGCTATAGGGATGATACCTACACCTACACATACACCCTTACGTCATATAGTTTTCGACAAGTTCATATCGACAGAATTTATGAGTGACAGAAATTAGGAAAAATTCAATTTGAGATAGAAAGATACTCCAAGAGTGGGAAAAATGTTGAGGTAGAGGTTTTCATAGAAGAATGTAAGGAAAGGTAAAGGATCGTGCCTTAAGGCAAATTGCTGGAACTTCCCGTAACAGAATTAAATAATCGAAGAAAAATAATTAGCAATTAATAAATATTGATCAATGATCAATAACAATTGTTTTAAACATTTTCAAATTGTTAATTTTATTCACTATATATTTTATCGTTCATAAAATATACATCAGATCTTATCGCTCAAAACACTTGAGAATGTTTACATTAGCAAGAGGTGAACGAATGAATCCATCTGACGATATATTTCTTACCGCAAATGAAATATATACATTTTGAAACTAATTTCTAAATTCAAAATTCATATTCGAAGTATACAATTTGGTTTATTTTTGAAAATTTATAAAAAAAATTTTTCTGGAAATTATAAAATTTGCTTGAATCGTATATGTAAAATTTAAAAACTAACAATCTTGATACGGAACCCAAAAAAAATTGTAACAAAATTAGTACACATTTTTAAAAAAAATTATCAAATATCTAATAATTTGATTTGATCGTTTTTGACTGCCATCTATTCTTCATTTCTACATTTACCTACTTTATATATTTTTAGAAAAATTTTCGTACCCATTCTAATTATTTTAATTCATAATAAATTCAATAAATTTCATCATTTTATGAAATAATAAATTAGCTATCTTTATTTTTTAAATTTTAAATATTTTTCTTCATAATTTTCATTTCACCAAAACTTAATTATTACTTTCCTTAAAAAACTATACACAAAATAACACATTTGACTATGTATTATCATTATACATATTCAAATAGGATTACTTTTCCAATATCCAACAAATTTTCATGGAAAATTTGAATTTTAAAAAATTGTCCCACATAAAACCGGTACGCATATTCTGCCACTAACCTAAAACTAGCCTAGTTTCGGGTTAAGGGCAAATTAGGCATACCGGTTTTATGTGGGACAGGGTTTATTTTCATCATGTGTGGAAATAAAAAAATTTTGAAAACGGAATTATCAAGGGCAGGTATGGAGGATGTCTACTGACCCATAGCAAAGGGTTCCTTGAACAATTATTATAAAATAATTCATATTTTATACAAAAATATTCATTTTGTTATATATAAAATCATTATAAAATTGTTTCGAGAAATCCTCCGCAGTTCCGTGTATTTTTGTTATAATTGTACGATGGAGTGGAGTATATATATATATATATATATTAACAAAGTCTAATAATCGGGCATAACATCAATAAAAAACATGAATTTCTTTCAAAAATTTATTTTAAATCCATACGTTTCGGCTATAATCCTAGCCTTCATTCAGTGGAAACTAAAAATAAAATTAAAAACTAAAACAATTGAATTGGAGTGAAAAGAAAAAAATAAAATAGTAATTAGTACTTACAATTAGTTGATCTTAGTGTTAAATTGGAAAATTTTAATAATCCATGGTATTAGGATATGGTAATGCACTACACTATGTATTATAAACATTAACTTGAAATTACACAATATTTTCACAAAATACTGATTTGAAAAAATCAGTAAAATATCATAAAATTTACAGTGGAATTGGAGACAATGAACTCGATAAGTTTCTTAGACATAAAACTTATACGTACTACAGATAACAAACTAATAACAAATTGGTATCAAAAACCAACTAATTCCGGACGCTACCTTAATTACTTTTCTTATCATCCACTCAAAATGAAAATAGGTACTATAATAAATCTAACGGACCACGCAATACTTCTATCGGACAAAACATTTTGGGACAACAACATCAAATTAATTACAAAAATTTTAACAGATAACTCTTATCCCCTAAAACTTATAAATTCCGTAACTAGTAACAGACGAACGTACCTTTTGAATAAAATGGACAATTGCACAGTACATAACGATTTACCTGACTCAGAAACTCATTCTGGTGTAATATGTTTGCCATACATTAAAGAATTGTATGTTCCTTGGAAAAAACTTTTTTATAAATCTGGACTTCGACTTGTAACCAATTTTAGTACAACTACTAGCACTATTTTTACAAAAACAAAAACCCCATTTAATATCGAACGACTCAGAAATCTCGTCTATCAAATAAATTGTTTAGACTGCAATTTAATTTACATAGGAGAAACTAGCCAGAACCTCAATAAACGGTTACAACAACATAAAAACAATTCAAAAAACCCCAAACAATTCAAAACTGTTCTTGCAGACCATATATACACTTTAAAACACAATATGGACTTTTCTAATCCGACTATACTACAATTTGAACAAAATTTATTTAAACGAAGAATTATAGAGGGATCTTTTTTAACTATTTATAACAATAAGACAATAAATAAACGGAATGAACTCAACACGCTGTGCGACACAAATCTCTTCTATTTAGATAACATTTCCAAATTTCTTACAAAACAATAAAAGCGTTCGCGCAAAGGTTTTACAATTCGTTCCACACATGTGCAGAATCTTGGTAAAAATATTTTTTAAAAAATGACTTTCTCCATTACATCTTCAACCAGTCTACGAATAACACACTATTCATTTGTGATTTTTTCAAATCAGTATTTTGTGAAAATATTGTGTAATTTCAAGTTAATGTTTATAATACATAGTGTAGTGCATTACCATATCCTAATACCATGGATTATTAAAATTTTCCAATTTAACACTAAGATCAACTAATTGTAAGTACTAATTACTATTTTATTTTTTTCTTTTCACTCCAATTCAATTGTTTTAGTTTTTAATTTTATTTTTAGTTTCCACTGAATGAAGGCTAGGATTATAGCCGAAACGTATGGATTTAAAATAAATTTTTGAAAGAAATTCATGTTTTTTATTGATGTTATGCCCGATTATTAGACTTTGTTAATACATATGTCAACATCAAATTCAGAATCATACAAAATATATATATATATATAATTTCAAGATGATCTGGCAAAAATCAGTTCCATTGAAAATCGTCCTTTCTACGATTTCGTTTTGTATTGAAGTAATTGAAATCCAGAATGTATTTTTAGTTGAATCGAAAAGTGATTCCGTATTTACTTTTGATATTTGATAGTATTGTCTGCTGTAAAAGCTAACTTTTACATGAAATGAAATAGTTTTATACTCCGTTTAATGGAAAAAATATCACAAATATATATTGAGTATCAAAATATATTTTTAATTTTGATGGAAAGGATAATGGAGTTTAGCAATTTTGATTAAATATATATATATACATATATATATATATATATATATATATATATACATATAATCATTTGCATGCATGCATACGAATGCATTTGCATATCCCGGCGATCGTTTGGCACCAGACGCAGATATGGCAGATGTCCTCAGCTTATTTGCGACTTTATGGCTCACATAGCCACACAACCACACACAATTCGACATTATAACCATCGGTTATACTATACATAATCTCTGGGTATAGTACAACAGGGTTAAACCCTTTGGTTTAAGGTATAAATCGGTTAAACCTACACTACGGGGGAAAACCGTAGGGTAAGTTATAGTAATGGGCCGAAAATCAAAAATGAAAATTTTTGCATATCTTCACGTTTCAGAGGTTTCTGAACATTTTGGCATACCTCAGAAAAAATGTTTGTTTGTGTGTCTGCATTATTTCGTCCACGTTTTCGGGCGCACGGATCAACCGATTTCAATAGTTCAAAAAACATTCGATTCCTATTGATATGGAGATGCGCTGATTAGTTTTTGGCAAATGTGGGTACAACCATTACGGAGATACGGAGCAAAGAGTGCAAAAAATAGAAAACGAGTTTTTGAGAGAACTTTTAAGAATATAAAAAAAAATCGGTTTTTCAAAATTTTAATTCGGTTCAGAAAATTCCATTTGATCATTTATGGATCAAATTTCTTTATTTTAATATTTTGTTCGTTATGTATTTCTTACACTAAATATGTTCTAGAAATATTTTTACAGGGCCAGCTAGTATATATATACATATATATATATATATATATATATATATATATATATATATATATATTTCTATTTCTATTTATTTAATGATGTTTAATTCATACCTAATGTGCAAAATAAACATTTGCATTTGCAAATATGTAATACTGAAAATAATGTTTTGTGTATAATGAAATGCATATAAAATATATACATGCCGCCCATTTTGTAAATTATGCATATTTAACAAGTTTTCCTCATTGTTTCCAAATACAAATTTCCATTACATATATAAATAAAATCCACTGAGATGAAACGGTTCAGACAGGGTTCCGTACCAAACATAATAAATTATACATATAGTTTTCCGACTGTGTATAAATTTTCACAAGTGTGACAAGTTAGTAAGGGAGCTGAGAAGTTTACATGTGTAATCTAGAGTCGAATTAGCATTTCTTGAAGTTTGAGGTCACATCCGTCTTTTGTGTGTTGTGTATTTTGGTCTCTAAATTAGGACCCACGTCTTGCGGTGAAAATGTTGAGGCAGAGGTCATTAAGACGGCTTTAAGATTTATTGGAATATTCAGGGAAAACTTTGGATAATATATGTTCATGGTAGTAAACACATATATACATGTATATATATATATATATATATATATATATATATATATATATATTACATATATAGTCAATCTGTACACGAATGTAACTAATTATTATCAAAAAAAATAATTAGTTTAAATGTTCCAGTTATTAATAGCTTGGTTTATCACAGTGTAATAGTGTAGTGTATTTTTGTATAATTAATTTCTGTAAGTATTTATATATAAGTTCAATAACTTTATATTATTTTTCTCCTACATTATATAAAATCTTTTAGTTTTTCCACTGAATGACGGTCTCGATGAATACCGAAACGTATGGATAAATTAAGTATTTTAAAACTACACCTAAGTCTGTTTTTACACGGTGATTGGTTCCAGAAGAAGCCGTGTAAAAAAAAAACGTGTAAAAAAAGACATTGATCTTATACAAAAATGGGTGATTTGTTCCTAATCTTAAAATTAGTGAAAAACAAGAATTTTTAAGAACAAGAATTCATGTTTATTTTATTGAATCAAATATAATAAAAAAAATCAAAGTAAAAATTGTTTGTACGCGCTAAAGGGGAATTCACTTAAATCTTTAAGCTAGTGTTCGCAAACTATCGATACTATCGATGGTTTCAGACTTTTTTCTTTCATAAATAATTTTTTGTGATATGAACATATTTCGCAAAAATTAAATTTGACAAAAAAATTTAAGTACATAAAATTTTAAATCGTGCTAAATGGAATAAAATCGTGTAAAAAAATTAAAAATATTCAATTTTCAAACCGTGTTATATCAAAACCGTGTACAAAAAGACCGTGTAAAAACAGACTTAGGTGTACTTTAGTTTTTTTTACTTGGTGTTATTGCCTGATTCTAAATAACCCTTCAAACGTATTTCAACCCATCAAACGTATTTATATAAATTTTGTATCACGATGTATGACGGGAATGTACTCCAAAACTACTGAACCGATTTTAATTTTTTTTGGCTCAACTTATGCATTGATATCCAATTTAGATTATAGTCTATATTAAAATTTTGGTCCATATTAAAAATATTGTAGAACTTTCAATTATTATTAACAGTTATGAATTTCATAAAAAAAATGAAATGTCAGTTGTGTTTTTGGAAATTTCAAGAAAAATTTATTTGATTTTTATATTTAATTTTGTCAGATTTTATTAATCACTATTTATATACAAAATATTCTATTAGTCGATAATCAGGAAAAATTGACAGTGTAAAAATATCAAGGTTTTTACCAATTGAAAAAGAAACAAATAATATTATTTGAATAAATGATGGAATCAATTATTATATTTGGAACAAATTATTTTAGAATTAAAACATTTGAAAAAAAATACAAAAAGTACAGAATCGCTATAAGCTTCAAATTATAATCAGAAAATTACACTAATAGTCTTATGTGATTATTTTTAAATTTCTAAATTTGAACAGATATTCAAAATGTGACAGTAATAAAAAAAATTGAATATTTTTGTCAGGTTAGAAAAGTAATAGTAAAATTATTATAAATATAAAAATCTAATTTAAACTGTTAAATAATTTTTAAAGTCATAAATTTGAATATATGTTGTGGGTATGAAAAAAGATTTTTCATGATAACTTACATACGCATATTTAAGCAAAAAAATAATAATATTTATAAAATTAGAATTATGTGTAATATGTTGTCTATAGCGTTTTGATGCTCAAATAAATAAAAAAATCAATGGAGTGAAAGTGTAAAAAATCTGCATTTTATAAGAGAAATTACACAAAAAATATATTTATGTTCGGTGTTCGGTGTTTAAGTTAAAAATATCAGCATAAAAATATATATAAAACAAAAGAATTCGGTATATTTTATTAAAAGCCACAGCAAAGCATGGCCGAGCATGTTAGTGAATTATTTCTCCAATTGATCCTTCAATGTAAAGTATTTAATTTAAATTGGTGCCCAGTTGAACTGTGTAAACTTTCGAATAGAAAATGTGAAACTCGCGAAACTTTAAACTCGGAAAGTTGGACGTAATGTGCGAACAATTGTAAGTTTGGCAATTTTATTAGAAACTTTCGAATATATTAAGATTGCTTTTGAAACGGACAGATGGACGGAGGATTTAATTAGGGAAAAGATAAATGATAAAAACGATTTATTTCAGAAAATTTTATTTTATTTATTTGATGACATATTCGATTTCAGGCAATATTATAATACGCTGTGATTAAACTAATATCGATTGAATCGATCTTGAAACATAACGCTCGGAATTTAATTATTTGATATATGTGTGTATATATGTATATTTCGTCGTCTATTTATATGCAATTAACAATACATTACTACTACATTCCGTCAGACATATATGAATGAATTCTGCATATAATAAATTTATTCAACGGTCCATTGTGATAGTAAAACAATTCATATCAATTATGTTGGAACCTGGGATTCTGATTGGATTCTGTTCGGGAAAGGCTCCACAGGAGGGCCATTATGAATCTCGTTTGCGCTATTTTGAATTACACCATAAAATAAACACACATTGACAAACAAACATACATACATACATGTGATACATATATGAATTGTGTATATCGATTTCTATTCCCCGGTTTCGATTTTTCCCTGACTTTTCCTTTATAAAGTCGCTCCGTTCGTCGTTTTTCCCTGTTGGTGAAATAGTTCGAATCGTAAATGGAACGATTCGTCTATAAATATAACGATTGTGGATATTTGTCGTTAAAAACGCTCTTGCCAGTATTCTTAGACTTTAATAAATTCTGCCATATGGCGGAAAAGCAATGCAATATGGTGGAGCACAAATAAAAAATATACATGGAGTAAAAAGTACACTGCGTTGTATCAAAATCAAGAAAGATATGAAATTTTTTTTACAATTTTAAATTACAATCATAATTTTACTATTTACAAAATTACAATTTTTACTATTTTTAAGTAGAGGGCAACCAACCATTACCTTGATCTTACAATAAACAACAAAATTGTCTCTTTGTTTCTTTTATTATTATTTTTTTGGTCGTGAGCACTATTTTTAGTTAACAAGTCCACAATATAATTTTTAAGTATACGTTAATTAATTGTTGCATAAGATGTATTTTTGATTTTAAGTTAAATTCAACTGTTTATTTATATAACCTTTATAAATGCTTACACCTGGGTGGGATAAAAAGAGCCAACTGAACCTTTACCTTGGAGTAAAAAGTACACCGCGTTATATCAAAATGAAGAGAGATATGAAATAAATTTTTTACAATGCTATTTTAAAGTAGAGGGCAACAAATGTGCAACCAGCCATTACCTTGATACTTACAATAAACGACACATTTTTCTCTGTATTTCTTTCGTTGTCAGTTTTTTTGGTCGTGAGCACTATTGTTTAGTTTACAAGACCTCCATATAATTTTTAAATATACGTTGTTTAAATGTTTTATAAAATGTAATGATAATTTTAAGTTAGATTCAACAGTTTGTTTAATATATAATCTCTTTAAAAAAAAGGTGTAAAAGCTTAAAGGTGTAAACAATGAAAATATTAAATAAAACGGGCAACTAGTGGTGTATGGCATCAAACACACACGTCCATTTTTTTAAAGGTATGCCAAAATGTTCAGAAACCTTCAAAACTTGAAAAATGCAAAAATGTTCAATTTCGATTTTTGGCCGATTACTATAACTTACGCTATTGAAAGTTAAGAAAAAATATCAATTAAAACAGTAAATTAAGTTGAAAAAGCCATTTTACAAGAGATAAATTAAATTAACAGTTATTCCAAATCTACTGATGAATATTATTGACAAAACACCAGATCAAGGATGATTACAGTGTTATCTCTGTAAAAAATGTACCCATAAAACTTATATTTTGCATTGGTTGCATATTGTAGCTTTTTTTTTTGTAAAATCTCTTTAAATTTAAAAATAAGATATTAGACTTGTTAGCCCACTGGTGGTCTCAAGGGATAGAAAACTCCGGGTAACAAATTTTTGAAAAAAAAAAACAGCAAAAAACACATTTCCACAATAATGATTTAGCTGGGAGTTTTACTGAACATAGTCAGATAGTTGTTTGTTTGATTCGTGTTTTATGTTGTAATTTACTGGGTAAAATAGCCTCATAAAATAGCATTATGTGGAATATTATGTAGCATAAATTAGCATTGTCATGTTAACGCTATCTTATGCTTGTTCCTTGTTAGTAAACTGGTAAAAATTTATTTGCTGTGCGATCAGGTGTATTTTACATATAAACAAGCAAGAAAATCTGCACCATCTAGAATTCTGTTATCATAACATTCATTATTATTTGTTTATATGTAATATACGCCTGACATAGACATTTTTACAGTTTCACTAACAAGAAACAAGCATAAGATAGCGTTGCTTTGATAATTGGTTTGGTTATTACAACATAATTACTGAAAGCCAAAATGAACCTTGGTGCCTTGTCGTTTTTATTTTAGCAAAATCCAATTGTTGAATATATATATATATATATATATATATATATATATATATATATTTATATATATATTATACACGTCGATATATAAATATTCCCGAGCCTATTCGTGTATCTTTTATACACGTATAAATTCGAGATAATGATATGCACGCGTGCTTTGTGTTGGCCTCCGTGCTCGGCATAAATAATATTAGCCTCGTCTCCACCGATCGACCGTCCTCCAGCTTTAGCCTCCATTGTGGAGGCGAACGAACATATACGAGTCGTGATGCTCGGAGGGCCGCCGAACACGCCGTAATCACTACTAGCAGGCAGTAAATACTGATAAAACACGATAGCACGCGAAAATGCTGAAAATTGCTGAATAAACGCCGAAAGTTTGCGAATATTTTGTAATAGGAGGAAAATATAAACATACGCATATTTATATATATATATATATATATATATATAATATAACATTTTAAAATTTCTACTGTATGTATACTGTTTTGATTCTATTACATTTTTTCATAAAAAATGATTTATTTTATAACAATTGTTTAAGAACCCCCTTTGCCATAGGTCAGTAGACATCCTCGCTACCTGCCCTTAATAATTCCGTTTGCACATTTTTTTTATCTCCGCACACAATGAAAATAAACACTGTCCCACATAAAACCGTTACGCCAAATTTTCACTTAACCCGAAACTAGGCTAGTTCTGGGTTAGTGGCAGACTCGGCGTACCGGTTTTATGTGGGACAAATTTTCAAAATTTGGATTTTAATTGAAAATTTGTTGAATATTAGAAAAGTGATTATATTTAGACATTTATAATGATAATATGTTGTAAATTGTGTCGTTTTGTACATAGTTTTTTAATAAAAAGACATAATAAAAAGTGTTTATGAGAGAAGTGTTTATGAAAAAAAGGAGATAAAATTTGTCTTTCGAACTATATTTTAGACAAAGTAACGTAAATAAAAATAAATGTAAAAAATATATTTTACATGATATTTTGTATGAAACATATCGGATAAAATATTCATAATGTTGTATCAAACTAGTAGTGATATTCAAGCAAATTGCTGGAACTTCCCGTACCGTAACGAAATATTCGAGGAATATTGAGTGTTTTCAAATAGATTATTATAAATAACTGTAAGTTTTATTATTTTTATTTTATAGACAAAATATAAGTGCTTATAAATTGGACTTCGGCGTTTATATATTAAATATATATTAAATATATGAAAATTAAATAAATAAAAATAATCAATCGGATTTTAATTGAAGGACATTATCTAATATTTATAATTATTATAAACTGAATTGCAAAGTTGAAAATATATGTTTAAAGTTTAAAGGTGAGCTTTATAACTTTAGCTAGAATCAAAATTAAAATCCAAATTATTTTCGATATTCAAAAAAAAAAAATTTTTTTTGTAAATTAAAGTGCAGTAAAATTTTGTAAAAAAAATTTTAGAGATTTTTTTTTCACAAAGCAATCGTTTCGTCAACACAATTAGAAAGCTTTTCGAATAATTCAAATCGGATGCTAAGTTCTCTCAAAAACAGCCATTTCTTGCACATTGAGCTCGGTGTCTCCGAAAAGGTTACCCCTGCCTTTACCAAAAACTAATCAGTACTTCTCCCCATCCTTACAAATTGAATACCGTTTGAATCATTCAAATCGGACGGTCTGTTCTTTCAAAAACTCAATTTCTATTTTCTGCACACTTTGCTCCGTATCTCCGTAACGACTGGACCTGACCTTGCCAAAAACTAATCAATACATCTTCCTATCAATAGAAATCGATTGGTTTTTGAAGCATTCAAATTGGTTGATTCCGACGCCCAAAAACTTGGACCGAAAATTGTATCCGCACGTACATACACACACATCCATTTTTATGACGTAAGCCAAAATGTTCAGAAACCTTCAAAACGTGAAGATATGCAAAAATTTTCAATTTCGATTTTTTGAGGATTATAATAACTTATCCTATAGGAAGTTAATAAAATAATACTATAAAGAATATTACGTAAATATTATTAACTTAAATAATTTAAAAAAAAAAACATTATAAAATTTCGAAATTTATAAATAAAAATACCACGAATGTAAAAAAAATTGTCGTGTAAATTTAATTAATCATACAATTTTTTTAATTCAAAGAAATCCATTCTTAGAAATCTACAAGTCAATATATAATAGAATTATTTATATAGTAGAATATTTTTAAATAAATAATTAACATGTATATATCTGTGTACTGTGTCAAGTATTTGAAGACATAGTTAGTGTTTTTTGTTTTTTAAACATTAAAAAATAAAATATTAAACATTGTATTAGTATAATATTTTTACTGTTTTGAAATTACACTAAAGATGAGGCACATCATGGTCTCGAAAAGTCTTATATATATATATATATATATATATATATATATATACATATATAATACTATAGTTGATCTCGAATAGCCTCTCCATCGTATTTCGCGCTCTCCATTATAATTTTTAACGAATTTATTTAATTAACACTTCAAACGTAGCTTCAATACTTTCCAGCTGGCTTTGTGTTATAAAATAGTTCTTGAATTTATAATTGAATGATAATAATTAGAAGGCCATCTCTTGTGCCATTAGAACTCCTTTATAAAATAGCTAACTCTTTTAACTTTGTAATTAGAATCATAATGAGGGAAGAACTACAGGATAATTAACACTTCGGGGGATGGTAATATATATATATATATATATATATATATATATATATATATGTATATATATATACATAATTTTTTTCCTCTCTCCACCTGAAAATGTACTTCCCTAACTAGGCAATGTTCTGCATAATTACCAATTTAACTGTAGAAATTTCAATTAATTCCGTTATCAGATAAGGGCGTGATAGCGGTTCTTGTCTTCCATGGGAGATCTATTAATTGAAACTCACACACAAATTCTAGGTACAATTTCAGAAATTCAGGCATACCTATCTACGCATTCTTATCACCGGGAAATCGACGATTACAATTGGATTCTCGATGGAATCTTATTGGGATCTTAATTGGAAACAGGTAAGACGGTAATGAAATAAGTTATATTTTGAATGGTATATATAATATATATATATATATATATATATATGTATAATTATATTCCTAGAGCGAGTGTATGTTCTATGAATAACAAATAACTTCTGGTCCTACTAAATACACACAAGTGGGCATAATGTAAATAAGCTTCCAAGTTTCTATTATGTTTCTAAGTAAATGTATATAAGCCAATCAAACTGTCTTCAACTACTCCCAAAGTTTTGGCAAACATTTATATTTATACAAAACAAATTGATAATTGTAAGCCAAAAACAATAACCAGTCGTGTATAGTAAATGAAATAAAATATTCGTCGTAGCTTTCATTATTTTTGGTATCTTGTTCTGTAAAAAAATCAAACGTAAATCATAAATCAATTTATCCCCTAACAAGCGTTATTTCATTTTTAATTTAATTTCAAACTAGTGGTGTATGGCATCGTGCCTTAAGGCAAATTGCTGGAACTTCCTGTACCGTAATGAAATACTCGAGAAATTTTAAACGTTTTCAAATACATTATTACAAATACTGTAACTTTCATTATTTATGCTATCTTGTTATATCTGTGAGCAAATCAAATGTAAAATCATAAATCAATTCTTAACAACCCTCATTTCGTTTCTATTTCAATTTCAAAAAAAAAATAGTTGCACTAATATATTTTTATAAAATATATTATTAAATAAAAAATAATACAAAAACACAATAATTAATCATATTTGTAAATGATATTTAAAAACACACAATTATAATTTTTATTTATGTAATTTGTATATAATAATTGTATTGCATTTTTCTAATTGTTATATTTTGCCAAAAAAAATTTGGCCGAACTTTTTTTATAATTTTTCCCTAAAATTGCGCGCAACCTGAAACGACGCTTTGTTTTAGGTTAAAGTGCACGCGCGAAATCTTGGAAAAATATTATGATGAGATATTTTTGTATAAAACAACTAAAATATAACTAGTGCTGTATGGCATTGTGCTTTAAGGCAAATTGCTGGAACTTTGTGTACTTTAATGAAATATTCGAAAATTTTCAAAATGTTTATTTGAATTTTCTCAAATGGATCATTATAAATACTGTAATTTTCATTATTTTTGATATCTTGTTATATCCAAATTAACACTGTAAGCAAATCAAATGTAAATCATAAACCAATTTATCTCTTTATAACCGTCATTTCATTTCTAAAAAAAAAATGTTGAAAATTAGGAGTCTTAGAATTTAAAAAATTAGGAAAAATCTTAGAATTTAAAAAAACTATCAAATATTCATATTTTCTATATTTAGGTATTAAATCATATATAGTGCTACTGAATGGAATATTTTACTCGATGATACATGTAATAGAGCTTAACAATCAATCACGAAAGATAAGTGCTCTATTTTCCATGACTATTATTGGAGTAAAAAGAGAACAGATGTAGAATTTTAGAATAATATATTAAATATACATAATTCTATATTAGACAATAACTGGAAAATTTTTTGAACAAAAATACTTATATGCTTATAAGCTATATAGTGATGATGAATGGTATGTTTCTCTCGATGATGCATTATTTTGATATTTGAAGATTTTTTACAAAAAAAATTGTTCCAACACAAATAAATGTGTTGATGCAGTCTTATAGAGAATTTTATTGTCTTTATAGTAATATAAAATATTTATACAGATTCATACAAATTAAATCAAAATTACTATATGAAAATCTTCAATTATATCCCAAAATAATACTTGAAATGTTTTTTTGTTTTTTTTTTATTGTATCTATAAGCATCGGTTAAAAATATATTTCCTAGATAAACCAAACAATAAATCTGTACTATATATAGTACAAGTCTCTGTATATAAATTATGTTTACGCCTCAGTAATATTTTCACGGAGAAACATTATCTTTGAAAATTATTACAGACTTTTCTTGGCTTCGATCCAGAAACTGTTTGCGAATTTCCTCGACCGAAAAAATTACTAACTTACTATTAGTTATTAGTAAATATATATATAAAAAATACTAAATAGTCAAGTGGGTAAAAGATATAATTTTAAATTAAATAAAATTAATATTACGTTCCTGACCTGTTTGTTATAATTAACAATGAATTAATTAAAATATCGGATCGAATTTCTATTGGAAAAGTGTAATTACATGATTTTACAATTGGAAATGTATGTAATTTGTTTCTAGCAGTTTACAATATGTGCTAATTAGCTATAAATCGCAGCTAATGCACATATTTATTCCAATTAACAAATATTGATCGATAATTCGATGACGTGCCAATTTTGCAGAAAGCAATTTATAAATGGAAATGGTATAAAATTACATTACACGTTGATATTAATTGCAATTAAAAATTAATAATATATATGTATTATAAAATTTTTTGCACATGTGCATGTTTCAGAGGTTTCTGAACATTTTGGTATATCAAAGTTTATGGGACAGTCAGCTTTTTTTTTTAAATTTCATTTCTTTTTTAATTTTGCAAAGTCAAAATACATTTGAAAAATTTTCATAAAAAAAATTGTTCCGACACAAATTAATGTGTTGATGAAGCCTTATACTAAATTTTATTGTCTTTATAGTGATGCAAAAATATTTATACAATTTCATACAAAATTATATCGAAATTAATAATAGTATCTAAAATTGCACCGATTTCTCTAGTACAGTCACAAATTTTTAACGAGAAACGATTTTGATGTTTGAATTTTTTTTATACAAAAATTTGTTCTGGAACAAACTAATGTGTTGATGAAGTTTAATGAAGGATTTTTTTGTCTTTATAGTGATGTAAAAATATTTATACAGTTTCGTACAAGTTTATTTCATAATTAATAAAAGTATCAAAAATTGCACCGACTTTTCTAGACAGTTACGAATTTCTAATAGCATTATTTTGATATTTGAAGATATTTTATAAAAAAAAAATTGTTCTAACACAAATAAATGTGTTAATGAATACAATAAAACTCATAATCAACGACTTTTATGTATTGCACAATTTTTAGTTAGCAATGTTAATAGATTGCTTGTTTTATTTTAAACATTGCAATTTTTTGGCCAAATCGGCAAGTCACAAAAGTAATTTTTCTCAAGTAAATATTTTCTCCTCGGTGTAGGAGGTTGTCGTAATTTGCGATGAATAATGAAGTGTTTTTCCTAAGTGTTATCATAACACGAAGGCTTGTTTTATCACCGAACACGAACTTGACGAACTTGGAGTTATGAATAAGGAATTAACTGGAATAATAAAAGTTATAATGAATTATGCAAAAACACGAAAATATACATATTCATAATTAATAATAAATAAAACGTCAAATGTAAAAGACTCTTGAGACTACAACATTGTGTCTGTCGATCATGAAACTTTTATTTTATTACCTGAATCAATTCCGTTCGCAAACAGAAATATTAAATTTTTCCTTTGACTTTAACTATTACGGTGGAGCGTTCTCCGTAGTTAAACTTTGCTTATTTCCCGACCAACTTAAGTTTATTACTAATTGCCTCCCGAAACTGTATTTAAACTCCACAGGACAGAAAGTTTGTGGGCAAACATTTGCGAATGTACTATTAGTAAGTTCGAATTATTATAGATAGATTAATGTACTCAGGATTTAGTATTGTAGGTACTATTTTCCTATTAATGTTTTCTATCTATCTAATTAAAACCCAGAATCCGAATCCGTTTCCAATTTTTGTTGCAATGGCAAAAGTGTCAAGTATCCTATTCGAATTTATAGGTCAATTTCCCTATATTGATCTCTTGTAAAACGAAACAAAGACATTACTATAGGAAAAGAGATATCGGGAAAATTATTTTCAAGTATTTTTCATTTGTTTTTCCGCGATTCGGACAAATCGATTGAACTAGTACACTTGTACAGAACGGTAGAGACGTCTATGGGAAATCGACGTTTTAATTCTGGAGGAGATAAATAGAGATACAATTGAATGCATTGGAAAATTGGGTATTTTTGTGTACTGTGCTGTTTTTAAGAGTTATTTATTAATGACAGGTTGGTAAAAAATAATTACAAATTTAAGTTACTATTGCTATCAGAAATTTGTGCCAGTACTAGCAAGGTCGGTGCAATTGTATGTGATTTTATGTATTTCGCAATAATTATGTATAAAAACTATATATATATATATATATATATATATATATATATATATATATATATATATGTTTTTACATCACTATAAAGATAATAAAATTCTTCATTAGACAGCATCAACACATTAGTTTGTGTCAGAACAAATTTTTGTATAAAAAATTTTCAAACATCAGAATTGTTGTTCGTGCACTTATGACTGTCTAGTAAAGGCGGTGCAATTTTAGATACTTTTATTGATTTCGAAATAAATTTGTATGAAAATATATAAATGCTTTACATCACTATAAAGCTCATTCGAAAGCTCAATCCTCGTTCATGAAAAGCTGCAAATTCAATAGATAAAAGCTGTTGATTATGTGTTTTATCGCATTCATATAATATTTCGTCAAACATATTACCTTGAGATATGAGTATTGTAACTAAATAACAGAACCATTTCCTTTGGTTTTTTATACAAAATATAAATTTATTTTTATTCATAGACATCGTCACATTCAATATATACTAATTTTCTAATACAAGTTTGAACTAAATAAAACTAATTATTATTCATTTTTAGTTATAATAACCCTCCTGTATCAATAGCTTATTTTTTATGCCTTTGGAAACATTATTTACATTTCATTTTTAGATACTTGAACATTTTTATGAAGAAGATTATTCTAACACAAATAAATGAGTTAATGGTGTCTTATTGAGAATTTTATCATCTTTATAGTGATGCAAAAACATTTATACAGTTTTATATAAAATTATATCGAAATCGATAAAAGCATCTAAAATTGCACCGACTTTTTAGTACAGTCACAAACTTCTAATAGCCTAAAAGCACCAATTGATATTTGAACATTTTTTTGTTGAAAATTTTGTTCCAACACAAATTAATGTGTTGATTCAGTCTTGTTGAGAATTTTATCATCTTTATAAGTGATGTAAAACATTTTACTGATTCATACAAAATTGTATAGAAATAAAGAAAAGTATCTAAAATGACATCGACTAATATTATTGTATACAATCTCCTGTATGAATAATTTACTTATAAAATTACGTACGAAGATTTTATTTTTGATTAGCTGAATTGCAACCTATATACATACTTGCGGTAAAATCTATTTTGCCTATAAAATTATGATTATCTTTAAAATATACAGCAACAATAAATAACAATACACAAAATACATTTTTTAAACCGCACGACATTTTTAGATATTTGATATGTTTTTAAGTTAAAATTCCTCAAAAGTGACGATGTATTTTTATTAAATCTAGATTTCGGCGACATAACCTATACGTGAATTAGGTTGACTGAAAATATCACGTGATGTCTTTACCAATCACATCAAATCGTTTTGAATGCCAATGACATCGATAGCCAATGACGATAGAGTATTGAGTTGCTCCCTAGTCGTGCCTAAAGAAGTTTTACTTCAATTTCGCAGAATTTCTCTAACAAATCTATGCTCGTAGATTTAATGCTCAGGCGTCGTATTTGGTTAACCCAATAACCCTGTCGTAACATGTGTACAAACAGTTTCCGTAATTAATACCACTGCTCCACCGGTGTAACTGGTAACTGGTAACCGGTAACTTAATGAGACGGTTTCTAGTTGTTTCTAGTTAGATCAGGAGGAATAAATTGCTTTAGACAATGTGCTAACTATCACCACAAACTGGAGGAATTGGCCAAGAAATTTACGAAGTTACAAAATATTTCCTTTTATAAACAATTGCTGTAATTCCCTTATGAAGTCGAGGCTTTGAATTCATTTCACAAACAAGTTGTTTTTCCACAACTCGCCAGTCTAATTTACTTTTCATAATTAAAAAAAGGGAAAAAGGATGGAAAGGTTTTTGTGTCAGATGAAAAACCACACTTGTTGCCATCCCTTCAACTTTACGAGGAATGCTTCTCCAACTTTTGGTTAAGGAAAAAAATGGAGCAGGAATTATTTGAAGTTAGTCGAAAAGATTTGTAATAAAAAATTAAAAAGAATTATTTTGAGATTTAAAATTTTTTGTAAAAAAAATTGTTCTAGCGTAAATTATTGTGTTGATGTAGTCTTATGAAGGATTTTTTTGTCTTTATAGTGATGTAAGAACATTTATACAGTATCATACAAAATTATTTCGAAATTAATAAAAGTATCGAAAATTACTCAACTTTTCTAGGACATTCACAAATTTCTAACAGTGCACAAACGACAATTTTAACATTTGAACATTTTTTACACAAAATTTGTACTAACACAAATAAATGTGTTGATGCAGCTTTTGCAAAATTTATTGTCTTTATAGTAATGTAAAACATTTATACTGTTTCATACAAATTTATTCCGTCTCAAAGTCACAAAAAATGCTCCACATAAAATGTGATGTTAATAAAACCTTATTTAGTATAAATATTCAACCCCATGTATCCATTCCCATTTTGTCCTATTAACCTATTGGCAAGTTGTCCATTACTTTGAGAAACACAAGATTTGTCTCATTTTTACCCCAGCTCGAATTAATACAATGATTATTTATTCAGCTCAGACGATGGAGCTTTTGATAAACGAGATGGAAGCTTTCTCTTTATGTATAAATATATTTTTAATAATTCATACTGTCAAAAAGTTGGGTAAACATCTTTTTGGAAGGATAATAATTGTATTTGACAGGGTAAAAAATTAATTTTAATAGACAGAAATTTGTTAATTAGTAATAGAATATGGAAAAGATATCTAAATAATTATTATTATTATTATTTTACATATCAGAGACAGAAAATTCAATTCCCCGACAATTCCTAATAATATTTACCTAAATTCAATTCCCAGCATAGGAATTCCAACGAACCGTGTTCCAATTATGTAATTATTTCTCAAAAACATTCTTGACGTCTAGACGGCACTCAAAATCCTATTCCCGAGTCCTTTCAAAAGGACGAAGGATAATCTTTTTTGCGAATGTTACAAAATTCAATTCAATTAAATATAAATATATGCTTTTATGAAGAAAATATTACAGCAAAGTAAAAGACTCCATTTGGAGAAGAAAACGGTTTTGATGTTTTAACGTTTTCTTGAAGA
>NW_020537758.1:6254650-6340331 GCF_003426905.1 Ctenocephalides felis | reverse complement strand
AAATATTAAGTAAACTTTAGAAGGAAATTAACTGGTTAATTCCAAAGTAAATATAATTACTCGGAAAGGATAAAGTTTGCCTTTTTTTAAAGGAAACAAACTTGCGAAAAGTCGAAATTGAAATGAATATCATTATAGTATTTCAGTAATATTTTCCATAATTATAAATAATCCATAAAAGTTTTACGTTTTTTAAGTATACTGGGTTGCTGTAGGGTTTTATGATGTTAGACAAAGTTATAAAGCATTCAATTTTGTAAAAATTTCTCATATATACTAATTATGTACCGTAAATAATTTAAGACTTATGAATTTTTTTACAAACATATGTACCTAGCCTAAGCTATCAAAAATTCAGTCTAGAATAATTTTATACGTTTTATTACAATTTTTAAGTGTACCGAGTTGCTGTAGGGTTTTATGATGTTAGACAAAGTTATAAAGCATTCAATTTTGAACAAATTTCTCTATTATACTAATTATGTACTATGAATAGTTTAGGAGTTATGAAGTTTTTTTACAAACATATGCACGTAGCCTAAGCTATCAAAAATTAAGTCTAGAATAATTTTATACGTTTGATTATGATTTTGAAGTATACCGGGTTGCTGTATGGTTCTATGATCTTAGACAAAGTTATAAAGCATTCAATTTTGAACAAATTTCCCGAATATACTAATTATGTAATACAAATAGTTTAAGAGTTATGATTTTATATATTTTTAACTTGTATTTTAGAAGTTACATCATATTTACCTAACAAATGCATTACTGTGTCCTTTACCCGGTACGGCGGGTTAATGAATTTCGAAAATCTTTTACCTCGGCAAATCTTCTCGATTTACATACGATTGTTTAGATTTGATTAAGGTCGATTGTTTACTGCTGGTAAATTGTATTATAATTGTTATTTGCGTAAGCCAAAGCCGTCAGCATCGTGTTAATTTCTCCCCTGAGTTAATACAAACAACACACACTTTGACGACGCCGAAAAGCAGTGGTAGTAAAACTAATGTAACTCGAAAATTATATGTCTGAGCTAAATAAAATATTTGGCAAATTTGTGTAAAATTAAATGCTTTATAATATTGTCTTATATTGCAAAGCTCTACAGCAACTGAGTATGCTTATAAATCAATACCAAAGTTAGAAAATTTTTGTTGGTGTTTTGTTTATAAAATATGTTGTAACTTTAAAACAGTTGATCCAATATAAATGAAATATTTGGCAAATTTTTAGAAAATTAAATGATCTACAATATTTTCTAACATCATAATACCCTACAGCAACTCGGTAAACTTCAAAATCTTAATAGAAAACATACAAATCGATTCAAGGTAATACACGACAAATACAAGAAAAACATTCTGCACCACTTCATTGTTTCTTAAATAACTTTAAAATCATTTGATTAATATAAACAATATATATAGCAAATTTGTGTAAAATTAAACAAAAAACAAACTTGTCTAATATTATAATACTCTACAGTAACTCGGTATACTTTAAAATCGCACTTAAATACAACTTTTGTATTACACCAATGAATTCAAGGTAATACAAGCCAAATACAAGAAAAAAATTCTGCATCGCTTCATTGTTTTTTAAATATCTTTGAAACTATTTAATTATAATAATGATATATATGAAAAATTTATTTAAAATTAAACAATAAATAAAATTGTCTAATACTATAATACTCTATAGCAACTCGGTATACTTTAAAATCGCACTTAAACCAACTTTTGTATTACACAATGAATTGAAGGTAATACAAGCCAAATACAAGAAAAAAATTCTGCACCACTTTATTGTTTCTTAAATATCTTTAGAACCATTGGTTCAATATAAATGTGTATATAACAAATTTGTGTAAAATTAAACAATAAACAAAATGACTAATATTATAAAACCCTACATCAACTCGTTATACTTTAAAATCGCACTTAAACACATCTTTTGTATCAGACTGCATATATTGTGGTACTCGCTATATGAAAATAATTTTTGGAGCAAATTGTTGATACAGAAAAAAATATTTGTTAATCACATAAGTAAGTGCATATCTTATAGTAACATTTGTAGTATTTACAAAATTTTATACTATTTTATGTTACTCGAAAATCACAACTGAAACAGAAGCTTCAAAAATTTTTGGTGCACCAACACCCTCATGTTTCTATACATTTTGTTCAACAGATACTTAAGCACCTAAAAAACTTTGTTCTACATTTCATCAAGTACTTTATCTTTTATCATGTGTACCCTATAAATTCAAGTTTTCCAACCCTGTTTTCCAAGTACAGAAGCAAAATCCTCCACCCAAGTATTATTTGCTTTAGACTAACAACGTTTGCCTAAGATTATTGTTGGTTCCTCAAAACCATATTAATAAGTCACAAGATTATGTATAGGCTTTGATATTCGATATATTATGCATTGGAAATTAATATTAACAATATTTAATTAAGATTAATTACATGGCAGGTACAGGAGATTTAATTACTCCTGGGTAATAGGGAGCTTGGAGTAAAATGTATAGTTTTATGCTTGAAAATAGTTATTTATAGACTACATTTTTGGTTATAAAACTTTGAAATTTTGCCACAACATGCCCAGATACATGCTTCAAATTTACAAAATAAAAAATCCCTACACCCCATATAATTTTTTAACAAAGTCTATATACGTATATATATTTTATATAAATCCTATTATCTTTGATTAGAGTCGTGTCCTCCTTTCTGCATTTTTCATTCAGAGAGAAAATTGGCTGCTAGGACTTAGAATATAATTGAAAGCTCGCAAAAGCTCAAGCCTAGGCTTTTGTTCTTCAAGAATTTATATTTTATATGTATCAGGATCGTTTCTTTTCTTATGTACAAAAAATACGATGGAGAAACACACAGGCGGCAATCTGTTTTTTATCAAAATCGGTTCGGAGGAAAAGAAATATGTATAATGTAATTTAGAAATGGATCTGGAATACAATCAATAATTGCCCTGGAACTCGAAACTCGATATTTTTTATTGATTTTCAAACGCAATTTTAAGTATACCGAGTTGCTGTAGAGCATTATAATGTTAGACAATGTCATAGATTATCTAATTTTGTACAAATTTGCCAAATATTTGATCAAGATTAGACAAATAGTTCAAAAGTTACAATAGATTTGAGTCTAAAAGGCATTGCAATATCAAAAGGGCACTTTTTTATTATTTTGTCTTATTTTGTTGTATTTCAATTGTGATATTAAGAATACCGAGTTGCTGTAGAGTGTAACTATGTTAGAAAATATTCAAGATTATTTAATTTTATACAAATTTGCCAAATATTTTATTAAGATTAGACAGATAATTCAAAAGTTACAAAAAAAATTAAGACTAAAATGCATGACAAATTCAGAAGGGCAATGTGATATTATTTAGTTGTATTTCAATTGCAATTTTAAAGTATACCGAGTTGTTGTAGAGTTTTGAAATGTTAGAAAATATTATAGATAATTTAATTTCGTACAAATTTGCAAAATATTTCATTTAGTTTAGACAAAAGTTACAAATGATATTAGTATAACATGCAACATGGATCAAAAGAGCGCTCTGATATTATTCATCTGTTTTCAATTGCGATTTTGAGTATACCGAGTTGCTTTACAGTGTTATAGTGTTAGAAAATATTTTAGATCATTCAATTTTGTATAAATTTGCCAAATGTATCATTTATTTTAGACAAATAGTTCAAAAGTTACAAATAATTTAAGACTAACATGCATGACAAATTCAAAAAAACACTGTGATATTATTGTGATGTATTTCAATTGCGATTTTAAGTATACCGAGTTGCTTTAGGGTGTTATACTGTTATAAAATATTTTAGATTATTTAATTTTGTATAAATTTGTTTAATATGTGTCTATTAATAAATATGTTTAATGTGTGTCTATTAAGTTTGGACAGATAGTTCAAAATTTACAAATAATTTAGAAATGCATGACAATTTCAAAAGGGCACTGCAATATTATTTTGTAGTATTTCAATTGCAATTTTAAAGCATACCGAGTTACTTTAGAGTGTTATAATGTTAGAAAATATTCTATATTATTTAATTTTGTACAAATTTGCCAAATATTTTACTTATATCAAACATACGATTCAAAAGATATAATTAATTTTATAATACATTGCAACCTAGATCAATAGAATATGCTCTGAAATTATTTATCTATTTTCAATTACGATTTTAGGTATACGGAAATGCTGTGGAGCATTATAATGTTAGACAATATTTTATACTATTTAATTCTATACAAATTTGCCAAATGCTTTGTTTATATTAGACAAACGGTTTGAAAGTTACAAGAAATGTAAAAATATCATGCACAAAAATCTACTTCAATTATAAAATATTACTAGAAAAAGCAACTATATATATATATATATATATATATATATATATATATATATAATTATGATATATACCAGTCTTTCAAATAGTTTTTAACCCCGAAGGAAATTCCTGTGCAAATAATAAATGTTTCAGAGTAATCAATTTATGCTGAAAAGTTAATCTAGAGTGAAATAAAAAGCGTGAAAAATAATATAAACTGGAAAACTGGAATATAAGTTCTGAAAGTGTAGAAAAATCATTAATAGAGGATATATATATATATATATATATATATATATACACATATTTATACTGCCAGGGCATCCTGAAATATATTATTATATAAAAAACATCTCCCATCCTATACTTTACTATTTTCATGTAATTTATTTTTCAATAAAGGAAGGATAAAAAATTATATAGATGATATTTGTAATGACCTAAAAAAATCAAAGAAAATAAGAAATTTAGTCTGGAAAACTAGAAACGATAATTTTGGAAGTAAATCGCAATTTATAAGTGAAGTTTGACTAAAGTGTGAGGCTGCAATAATAATAATAATAATAATAATAAACATAAATATCGTTTTTATAAAATGTATAAATAAAATAAATATTCATATGATAAAGATAATGTAAAATACAAACACACATATATCAGTGTTTTTAGAAAATCATTATTAAAGTATATATAGTATATATACATATTATACAGCCAGAGCTTTCTGAAATATAATATTAGGTTGTCAAATATCTCCCTTCCGCTTTTTTGCTATTGGTTTATAATACAAAAAGGCGGAAGGGAGATATTTGACAACCTAATATTAAATAAACATAATGTATGAAATATCTCCACCTTGTGTTTTGCTAAATTATTATAAATTAAAATGTGTTAAACTAAATATAAACATTAGCACAATTTATACAACAAATAAATTATTCATATAACTTTTCTAATTAATTTGTTTTAGTTCATTTATATATGTACAAAAAATGTGAATTTGTCGCTGAATATTGGATTGAAAATAATCAAAAATGCTTATAATTCATCTAGTCAATATTGTTAGAATAATATTGACCTTAAATAATATTAGAATCAATTTTGTTTAAAATTAATAGTTCAGTCAATATTGTTATAAATTTTGTAATATTGTTAAGTATTATTACAAAAATAAAATAAGAACGAACTTTTATCTCTTTACACCACAAATGTGTCATATTTCCTATGTATGTACATATATGTCAATAAATATGATTTTCTATCGATTGTGTTTCTCAATCTGTGCTTACCCGTTTCCTCGTTTCGTAGTCCAGTGCTCCTGCAACGTAGATGGCACCGTCATATTTTTCACAGCAAAGCTCCACCTATGTTACCGCTTGTAATCTCATATCGAATACGCGAGGCTGTAAATAAAATTGAAAAAAATTAGATAAAAATAGATAAAATAAAAAAAACAAACAAATAAATTTACAAAATAAAGGTTAAGAAGATACTCTTATAAATGCTCTAGTAATTGTAGAAACTGGACTTGAAAATCGACTAAATATTGAAATATTTGTTAACCGATTCGTATACTAGGTAATTTATGAAGAGTTGAATATAACTTTGCAGGAAGTCATGTAATTCTATCAATTTTTGAAATTATACAAACATTTATAAAAGTTCATAAATTCCTTATAAGTTATATATTGAAAATAATTAAGCCATTGTTAAGATATCCAATTTTCATTATTATGAAATCATGTGGCATATTACAATAAAAAATCATAGCAATTATCATAAAATTTAAGGCCGAACAAATGCACAAATATAATTTTATTTTATTGAAAACCACTAGTGCATATTTTCCATGTTTTCATTAAATTACATTTATTTTTTATGTTTATTTAGAATGTTATTTATTTAAGTATTATTATTTATAAATATATTTGAAGAGCAAGAATAATTCTGTATATTTAATTAAAATTGCATTTTGGTGATTTAATTTGGAAATTTAAAATGAATATGATATAATATATATATATATATATATATATATATATATATATTTCGTATACCTTGAAAATAAGTTTTAGGAAAATCAAACAAGAAAATCGTACGATATTCGTATAAGAATATCGATAAATTTAAAAGTTGACACGACGAGTTCAAACTATTTTTCAACAGGAAATTATATATATATATATATATATATATATATATATGTCAAAAATATTTGAATAAAATGCAAAATATAAGTATCGTAGTAATAATAGTTACCAGCCAATCAAAATATGTTAAATTGTCAATATAACATATATTTTGTTAGAACATATTCATAGATTTATTAATTTTGAGTTCAAATAAGTGATTAAAAATAAGATGTAATAAATCAATTAATTATTAAATAAATAACCAATATCGTATACAAAGTAGTATCGAGTACACTAAATTGAAAGAAAAAGTATGTATATATTTACTTATATAACATAAAATATAAAAGGTAAATTACATAATAAAAATCTAAGAATGAAATGACGCCAATTATATTATTTCTTCTGAAAAAGCATAATTATGCACTTGCATTAAATACATTATTAAAAATATAATCAATCGATATAACAATAAAATTAAAAAAAAAAAATGTGTGTAAAATCCATGTAATATCTGTATATAAAATTTAAAATGTAAATACTAATAGTTGTAATATATATAATATCAATTGTTGTATAAACAGTGCCAAAATTATACTCACAATATAAAAAATTAAATAAAATATTGTAAAAGATAAGTTAAAAAATCAATCATTTATAAAAATAGACAATGAAGAAATATATGCTAAAAATCAGTATATATGTAAATATGAATTACAAAAACTAAAAAAAATGAAATAGATCGCAATTCCGCCATTATCTCAACTTTAATTATTTCCTTACTCCATAGGGGCGCTACTTTAACCATAGCAAATAATTAAACCCAAAGGTTCAATTCTTATAATATTCCAAAATTAGAAAACAAAATTTTATTTGGAAAATACATGTTTTATAGTAGAAGAATCAGTTCTGTAGAACCATCGATAAAATTCGAGGAACATAAGACCATCTGGTGATTGCGAAACATACTAATACAGATTGGTTTAGTGCTAAACTAACTTAAAAATAATTTGTTAAACGAGTTCAATTGAAAATATATAAATAAAAATCTATGAAAAATTGTAATTATGTTAATTAAAAAAGAACATTATAAATGTCTTGGGAAAACACGTGAATTGATTATGAAATAAACAATCAGAAGTTCAGTCCAAGTTTGAGGAGAAATATATAGAATATCTGTATATATATATATATATATATATATATATATATATATATCCAGATATTACATAAGATAGCAAACAATATCTCTTCATATTGAAATTTATAGCGCCCGATCTGCCTGTCCGGCTGTCAAGTGAAAACTTTGAATATGGTTGAATATGAAATACGATCCTACAAATATACCTGAATATATATATATATATATATATATATATATACATATATATATATATTGCATATATAAAGGTATATTTTCTGTTCGATATGTTATGAAATGGAATAAATCAAAACAGGGCTGCTAGTTGTATTATTAACCGAACAGCTGGGGAAGTGTTCTATTTTCAACAAATATGAATTTATATATATATATATATATATATATATATATATATATATATATACGTAAAAAAACTCCTCAACAGCAATAAATCAAGACAGTGTGTGAAGCTCTAAAAAATCATTAATATTAATATTCACAAAACTAATTTGACACCAAAAAATTAGAAGCCTTTAAAAATAATCAACACAACACAAACTGCTTTGTATGTATGTATGTATGTATATATGTATGTATGTATGTATGTATGTATGTATGTATGTATGTATACATAAATTTGTATCTATCAAATTCCTCCTCTATTTTCTTCACCGTCGAGAAAGATTCCTCCACCATACATTTGCAATATATTTTCTTTGCTGTTATGCAGAGTTAGAGTTTTCCAGAGTTTATTGCTGTCAAAGTGCAGTTGAAAATACTGAAAATGCTGCTAAGGTGCAAGCAAACTGTCTTTGTAAATTATAAATGTATTTGTATATATATAAGTGTGGTCCTTGATATGGATATTTTTGAATTTTTTTGCTCCCAGGGGCTCAAATACTCCCAAATTGAAAGAAGAAAATTTTCTAAAAGTTTTAGCTTCTAATATTATATTTAAGATAGTCCGCACTTCAACTAAAGTTTTTTATGGAAATAACATGGGTAAAATTTAATTTGTTTTATAATTTAGCCATAAGTGAATCAAAATTTTTAAATTAACGTTGAATTTGCTAAATTTGTCACTTCACTCATAAAAATGCTAATATCCAGTAACTTTGAAAGAAAATAGATAAATTTAAATAAACAGCATTTTAGTAGATACTTTGAAGTATGAGTTATTAAAATTACGACATTTTTGTACAAACGGTTCGCGCTGTAGAACTCGTCATACTTGACTCTTTAGTCAAACTTAGTGATTCGTGGTAGTAACGTATGATTTATATGTACTTTGCTCATAAAAATGCTAATATCTAAAAATTTTGAAAGAAAATATATAAATTTAAGTAAACAGTATTTTAGTAGATACTTTGAAAAATTTTGTGCTAAACTTACGACATTCTAGATCAAACGATACGCCCTGTAGAGTTCGTCAAAGTTAATCTCTAGTCATTTATAAATCCATTTAAGAAAAAATGGATATATTTCATAAAATAAGTATTTACTTAGTAAGAAGAGCAAAGAAATTTGGTGGTTGGATTGCTGACTATCTCTTAAAGTTAATATTAATATCTGGAATTATTTGAGCCCTTGCGAGCAAGAAAATTCGAATACATCCATACTAAGGACAAAAATATGAAAATCAAATATTTGCCACAACACTCCCCCCTTAAAATAGCAAAAAAGAGTGCGCGTAAGGTTCACACGTTATTGCAGTAAAACTTATTTGCTACTGTACAAGATGGAATTAAAGTAAAAATAAATACATCATATAACAATTTTGAATAATCTTTATTAGTAATATGGTAAGTAACACTCGTGATGCACACATTTATTAGTGCCGTCAATCATTATACACATTTATATAATGATAAATTATAAATTGTATATTTATAATAGCATTAAAAATATGTATAATATCTAAAAATAATAATAAAATTTAAGGCATACTTTAGGTATGACATGATCGATTTGTCATTGTAATTAACATTTAGGACTTGAATCTTTATTAAAGAAATGAAGTAATTAATAAATTCTATAATATTTGTTTTGGCAGTGGATTTTGTTAAACAAACCCTAAACAAATAATGTTTTACGCAACTTCACTCATCCTGTAATAATTGTGTTTGAAGAACTTCATGTAATTAAAATTAACATACATTCATTGACTGCTTGTATTTTTTTTACTTTTTTGCTGGCGATATAATCTCATTTTTTGAACAGCTGTAATATCTGTCTTGGCTAAACATATTTTCCATTTTAAAGATTTATAGAAACTACGAATAATATAGTAATAATTTCTAATCAATAAACTTACGGGCACAAATGTTTAATTTGTTTTATTATTTCAGGATAAAAATTTTTTCTGATTCAGACATTTTTTATTAAATCAAGATTAGTACTACGATGTAACTTTAAACTGTTTATTTATCTATGCCGATTTTTCTTGTTGATATCAGTACGCATACAACGTTGACGCCGGTACGCATACAACGACAGATCTCTATTCACATACACGACGACTAATCACAATCGACCCGTTTAGAAATGATATCATCGAGAGCGAATGACGAATCATTGGCACTCGACTCTTATTTTAACTTATCTGCCGTAACGCACTTCCGTTGCATTTGTACGGATTTACACCCTAGTAACGCCTAAAGAAATTTTGCTTAAAAAAATCTTTTACCGTGTACGACTTGCCCTAAGTTAAACCAACACCAAAATTTATATTTTTTTTAATGACCCAATATTTGCCACAACACTCCCCCCTGAAATAGTAAAAAGCAATCTTCTACCCCTTAGTATCCAATTTTAGCCAAGCTAAAGCCAGCACAAAAAATCTAAAAAAATTATCCATTACATCCTGTCCATCAATTTTCTGCTGCAGCAGCAGCCTCCAGCTCGGTTAGCTGCAGCTAATCTCGAGATTAGCCCTAAGATTTATGCGCACATGTCGTCACAGCTTGCACGAAATCACTTACCTCCGGTTTTGGGACAAATTTATAATCCCCGGAGTTGTAACTTTGAATTAATAATTTATACTAAGATTTGGGTAATGGCTAATCAAGTCACCCGTGAAAATAATAGACGACAAACCAGGGATAAAGGAATTTTAATTAAACTTTTTTGATAATAAATACATATGTAAATATATATATACATACGAGGTCTGTTCAAAAAGTACCCGGAATTTTCGTTTTTTCAAAAAAATATTTATTTATTCGTCTACATTATGTGGTCCCCTTCAAAGTAGTCCCCCCCAGATATAATACACTTATGCCAGCGTTTTTTCCAATTTTTCGAAGCACCTTGATATTCACTTTTTGATATGCCCTTGAGCACTCTCAGCGATTTTCTTCAATCGAGGAAACCGCCGTCCTTTCATGGGTCTCTTCAACTTTGGGAATAGGAAAAAGTCACACGGAGCCATATCTGGTGAATTTTTTGCACTTTGCAACACTTTATTTCATTTTTTACGCAAAATTTAATACAAATTCTTTGACTTTTCAATTCTTCCATTGTAAAAATCGCCGAGCTCAGAAAAACACGTCGAACCTTTAGCGACTACCACAGACAAAGTAAACAGTGAATATAGCTGAAAATTTCATCATACTTTAGGGCATGTATACCAACACAATAAAAAAAAATTTTGACAATCAACACTCCAGACCCGCGAAATTTAATTAATATATAATTTCGGGTACTTTTTGAACACATCTCGATATATATAATATATATTATATATATATATATATATGTATATTTTGATATCTAGTTTCATTTCATCCCTTCAATAAATAACACCGGTATCTATATAAAGGGTGAAAAATCTTCTACAAATATTGAACTCTTAACTTTTATCACTTTCGCTCCTGTTTCGAGTCGAGAGCAATATTTTTTGGAATTATTGAATTTGCACACAATATATATATATATATATATATATAGATATATATATATATATAATATATACTAAGTTTCAATATTCGAGATTTTTTCATTTAAAATAAAGAAGTATATTCTTTTATTAGGGGTTAGTACCCTTGTACCCAATACATCTGTATCAACGACAATCCTCAATTTTTTTTTGTTACTATATATCATAACTACTATAATATCATAAAATTAAATAAACTAGTGGTATATGGTATCGTGCCTTATGGCAAATTGCTGGAACTTCCCGTGCCATAACAAATGTTCGAGAGATATTCAACGTTTTCAAATAGATTATTATAAATACTGTAACATTGTCTAATATTTAGAAGAACTATTAAAACTGAATTGCAAAGTTGAAATTAATAATTTAAAATATATA
Source organism: Ctenocephalides felis (assembly GCF_003426905.1). NCBI lineage: Eukaryota > Metazoa > Arthropoda > Insecta > Siphonaptera > Pulicidae > Ctenocephalides > Ctenocephalides felis. The sequence goes on along the minus strand of NW_020537758.1, from coordinate 6,328,356 downwards.
AGCGAGTTTTAGAACTTTATGAAAAACTTTATTGGAAAAATATTTTTTGAATCATCAAATATTTGCCACAATACTCCCCCCCATTATTAGTAAAAAATAATCATTTATTTCGTTTCAGAACTTTAGCCAGAATTAGAATTAAAATCTCAATTATTTTCGATAAACAAAAAAATTTCATTTGTAAAAATATTGAAATAAAAAACAAATTTCAGAAGCAATTGTTTTATCAACACAAGAAGAAAGTTTTTAAAATCATTCAAATTGAATGCCTAGTTCTCTCAAAAACTGCCATTTTTTGCACATTTAGCTCTGTATCTCCGAAACATCAAGACCTGCCTTTGCCAAAAACAAATCACCACTTGCCCAATCATTACAAATTGAATGTTTTTTGAATCATTCAAATCGGATTCTCCGTTCTCTCAAAAACTCGATTTATATTTTCTGCAATCTTTGCTCCGTATTTTCAAAACGGCTAGACCTGGTTTTGCCAAAAACTAATCAGCACATCTCCCTATCAATAAGAATCGAATGTTTTTTGAATTATTTAAATCGGTTGATCTTTACGCCCGAAAACGTCGACAGAAAATTGAAAACACATCAATTTTTTCTAAGGTATGCCAAAATGTTCAGAAACCTCTAAAACGTAAATATATGCAAAAAAAATAATTTTTGATTTTTATAACGTTAAGCTATATTTATTTTGTATTTAGGAGATACAGAGGAAAAAGTACAAAAAAAATTATATTTGGCAGTCAAAAATGATCATTAGATATATGCACATCAAATTATCAGATATTTGATAAAATTTTTAAAAATGGGTACTAATTTTGTTGGGTTCCGTACCAAGATTGTTAATTTTTAAAATTTACTTTTTTCAGATTTTTTTTTAATTTTCAAAAATAAGCAAAATTTTATACTTCAAATATGAATTTTACAAATACAAATTAGTTTGAAAATGTATATATTTTAAATTCTTCATTCTAATCGTAAAAAATATATCGTCAGATGGATTCATTTGGCACCTCTTGCTAATGTAAACATTCTGAAGTGATTTGAGCGATAAGATCTGATGTATATTTTATGAACGAGAAAATAAATAGTGATTATTATTATCTATTGGAAAATGTTTACATCAATATTTATTGATCATTGATCAATATTTATTGATCACTGATTTTTTTCTCGAATATTTAATTCTAGTACGGAAAGTTTCAGCAATTTGCCTTAAGGCACGATGCCATACACCACTACTTAAAATTTCCTTACATTTTTTTATAAAAACCTTCACCTCAGCATTTTTCCCACCGGTGGAGTATCTTTCTATCTCAAATTGAATTTTTCCTAATTTCTGTCACTCATAAATTCTGTCGATATGAACTTGTCGAAAACCATATGATTTGTAGGTACTGGAAGTTCTAGCAATATGCCTTAAGACTCGATGCCATACACCACTAGTTTATAAAAAATGAGTTTTCTTAAAATTTTCCTTACATTTTTTATGAAAACCTCTACCTCAACATTTTTCCCACCGGTGGAGTATCTTTCTATCTCAAATTGAATTTTTCCTAATTTCTGTCACTCATAAATTCTGTCGATATAAACTTGTCGAAAACTATATGACGTAAGGGTGTAGGTTTAGGTGTAGGTATCATCCCTATAGCCCACAAGTAGTAGGTATACCTACTCGTGAATATATGGAAATCCTGCAAATATCTTCCCCTGACTGAGATGGGCTACTTTAACAGACAGCTCCGCTAACATCTTCTAGACAAATAACTTATCCGTGCTCACATATATAGACATAGACAGAGAGCTAGAGGTAAAGGAATAGTAGTAAAATTCCCAGATTTCGGTTTTACACTCAGTACAAATGAAAACAAAGTCGTACATTGAGAGAGCAAGAAGTCAATTGCAAAAACTATATTTTTAGTAATAAATTTTGGAGATCATTTCCCAAATTCTTGGGACAACTTTTATTATTTCTCCCCCCAGCTCTCTTATTAATTTTTTGTCTATTTACATAAAACGTCTGATAAATCGATAGCGCGTCTGGCTGAATTTAAAATCAATCTTATTCTTCAATTTTAAATCCAAGACCGGAGTGATGTATTTGGTAGTGGATGGTGTAAAACTCTTATGGTATATATATGGTACATATGCTAAATTGTGCAGTATGCATACATAAAGTGCATACGAGATTGGACAAAAAAAGTGTAAAGAGAAAAATATTACTGGGGAATTGTTTTTGCTAGAGATGTATGGCACGTGATTAGGAGGAGATTTTAATGCTTTAAGGAAATGAACCCGGGAGGAAGAATATTTATATATATATACATATATATATATATATATATATATGTATATATATATTGTATGATTCTGAATTTGATGTTGACATATGTATTAACAAAGTCTAATAATCGGGCATAACATCAATAAAAAACATGAATTTCTTTCAAAAATTTATTTTAAATCCATACATTTCGGCTATAATCCTAACCTTCATTCAGTGGAAACTAAAAATAAAATTAAAAACTAAAACATTGGAGTGAAAAGAAAAAATAAAATAGTAAATAGTACTTACAATTAGTTAATCTTAGTGTTAAATTGGAAAATTTTAATAATTCATGGTATCAGGATATGGTAATGCACTACACTATGTATTATAAACATTAAACTTGTAATTACACAATATTTTCACAAAATACTAATTTAAAAAAAATCACAAATGGATGGAATAACACACTATCCATTTGTGATTTTTTAAAATTAGTATTTTTCCGTTACTTATATTAAAGTATAAAATTTACTTGAAAAAACAGTTTATTTTTATCAAGGGTTGTACACAGTTATTTTCATTTTGGATCAAATTTCTTATATCAAAATATTATAGAACTATTTTTATTGCTATTCCGGGCCAGCTAGTATATATACATATATATTAATATGTTTTTTTTCCGGACAATAAATCCAACAAATAAATAAAATGTTTTTGTAGATGTTTAATTACGACGTTTCGAAACTAGATACTTTCCATCATCAGGTTTTTTCTGTCAAAAACAATTTTTATATAGACTTACACTATTAATGACGAAACCAGAATATTAAGTAAAAAAGTTTTTTTTAGTTTAGTTAATATTGTTTATTTTTCTATATTTTTTTATATATAATGTATGATTGGTTGTTCTATATGTAAAAATATATGTAAAAAAAAGTTTTTTCCTGGTGTTGTATGTATATCATTTAATTATTTTAAATATAAAATTAAATTTATTTTTTTAAACTTTGTAAACATTTTTTAGATACTGTTAACAAAAAATTGCTGAATGATGACACACAATCCGTGTCGAAACGTATATTATAAATAAATATTTGTATTTATTTGTTTTCTTTTATTTCGACAACTGGCTGAAAATCATTGTTCAAGATGTCTCAACGTCGAACAAAAAAATCTAATTATATATGTATTTGTATATATATATATATATATATATATATATGTACATTATATATATATATAATTGACAAAAAATGTCTTTTACATCTAATCAGTTATTTCACAAATAAAAATAATACTATCCATCTACAACCAAGTCGAATCCCCGGGTTCGAGGTTCAATCGGTTTAAACCTTAAACCAAAGGGTTTAACCCTATTGTACTATACCCAGAGATTATGTATAGTATAACCGATGGTTATAATGTCGAATTGTGTGTGGTTGTGTGGCTATGTGAGCCATAAAGTCGCAAATAAGCTGAGGACATCTGCCATATCTGCGTCTGGTGCCAAACGATCGCCGGGATATGCAAATGCATTCGTATGCATGCATGCAAATGATTATATGTATATATATATATATATATATATATATATATATATATATATTTAATCAAAATCGCTAAACTCCATTATCCTTTCCATCCGAATTAAAAATATATTTTGATACTCAATATATATTTGTAATATTTTTTCCATTAAACGGAGTATAAAACTATTTCATTTCATGTAAAAGTTAGCTTTTACAGCAGACAATACTATCAAATATCAAAAGTAAATACGGAATCACTTTTCGATTCAACTAAAAATACATTCTGGATTTCAATTACTTCAATACAAAACGAAATCGTAGAAAGGACGATTTTCAATGGAACTGATTTTTGCCAGATCATCTTGAAATTATATATATATATATATATATATATATATATATATATATATACTCCACTTCATCGTACAATTATAAAAACACGGAACTGTGGAAGATTTTCCGAAACGATTTTATATATATTACAAAATAAATATTTTTATACAAAAAATGAATGATTTTATACAAATTAATTAAAAATGCTGTTTGCCAAGTATCAGTTAGCATCCTCGCCACCTGCCCTTGATAATTCCGTTTGCATTTTTTATTTATTTCCACTATTTATAAAAATAAACGCTGTCCCACATAAAACCGGTACGCCTAATTTGCCCTTAACCCGAAACTAGGCTAGTTTTAGGTTAGTGGCAGACTAGGCGTACCGGTTTTATATGGGACAAATTTTTAAAATTTAAATAATAATTGAAAATTTGTTGGATATTAAAAACGTAATTGGTTTTAAATATTTATAATGATAATATATTGTTAAATGTGTTATTTTTTGTATAGTTTTTTTAAGGAAAGAAATAATTAAATTTTGGTGTAATGAAAATTATGAAGATGAATATTTATAATTTAGAAAATAGAGATAACTAATTTATTTTTTCATGAAATGATAAAATTTATTGTATTTATTATGAATTGAAATAACTAGAATTGTTACAAAAAAAAACTCAAACTAGTCGTGCATGGCACCGTGTCTTAAAGCAAATTGCTGAAACCTTCCGTACCAAAAACTAAATTATTGAAAAAAATTTGCAAAACTTTGAAAAAATTAGATTTTTGAGAAATTTTAAAACTTTTGATGAAAAATGATTTTTTTTAAATAGGTGTTTTGTATATTGATTTTTTTTTTGTATTTTATTTTTTTTTTGAGAATTTTGAAACATTTTTTTGAAGCAATCGCGCCTCATAGCTGATAATCATATCTATTGATCCATGTTCTCGAAATCGTCGACAAAATATTCGCATTTACATCCACACGCGCACACACACATACACACACCCATTTTTTTTAAGATATCCCAAAATGTTGAGAAACCTCTGAAACGTAAATTATATAAAAATTTTCATCTTAGATTTTTTTGCAATTACTATAACTTACCCTGCGAGTAGTTAAAAAATTTTTGTTCAGAAATATTATTAGTTCATGTACATATCTAGATGCAGAAATGATTAATATTAAATAAAATTAATATTTTGAAAATTCTCATACAATTTTTTTAAATGAATCTGTTTTCACTTAATTTTAATCAAGATTTTCTGTTACTTATGTGAAAGTTTGAAATTTACTTTAAAAAACAATTTATTTTTATCAAGGGTTGTATACTAAAATTGCTCTAGAAATATTTTTTATAAACATGCCGGGACAGCCAGTATATATATACATATATATATATATATATATATATATATATATATATTCTATTTCTATTTATTTAATGATGTTTAATTCATACCTAATGTGCAAAATAAACATTTGCATTTGCAAATAAGTAATACTGAAAATAATGTTTTGTGTATAATGAAATGCATATATATATATATATATATACATCCCGCCCATTTTGTAAATTATGCATATTTAACAAGTTTTCCTCATTGTTTCCAAATACGAATTTCCATTACATATATAAATAAAATCCACTGAGATGAAACGGTTCAGACAGGGTTCCGTACCAAACATAATAAATTATACGTATAGTTTTCCGCGACTGTGTATAAATTTTCACAAGTGTGACAAGTTAGTAAGGGAGCTGAGGAGTTTACATGTGTAATCTAGAGTCGAATTAGGATTTCTTGAAGTTTGAGGTCACATCCGTCTTTTGTGTGTTGTGTTTTGGCCTCTAAATTAGGACCCACGTCTTGCGGTAGAGATGTTGAGGCAGAGGTCATTAAGACGGCGCTAAGATTTATTGGAATATTCAGGGAAAACTTTGGATAATATATGTACACAGTGGTAGATACATAAACACATGTGTATATATTAGGGTGGTCCTTAAAATGGTTATTTTCGAATTTCCTTGCTCCCAGGGGCTCAAATGGTTCCAAATTGATACAAAACAATTCTCTGAAAGTTTTAGCTCTTAATATTAACGCTTATATAGAGCGCAATTCAATCAAACTTCGTATGGAAAGAGCATGAAAAAAAATTTGAAAATTAAAAAAAAATGTTTTGGTATAACTTGGGGACAAATGAATGAGTTTTAATCATTCATTTGTTCGCTAAATTACATCTAAAACATTTTTAAAATTTTTCCATGCTATTTCCATACAAAACTTTCATTGAATTGCACTCTATCTAAACGTTAATATTGAGAGTTAAACTTTCATAGAATTGTTTTTTATCAATTTGGAACCAAAATAAATCACTATTTATAGTTGAAATATTACATTAGCAGAAAAAAATAATTCAAAAATACCAAGATTTTTGGCAAATTAAAAAAAAAAAATACAAATAATATTTATATTATTGAAATAAATGATAGAATAAATTATTATATTTAAAATACTAAATTATTAACAAACGTCAAATTATTTTAACACTGCACAGAGTATATAAGAAAAACAGTTGAATCTAATTTAAAATTAACAATACATCTTAGAAAACAATTAAATCACGTATACTTAAAAATTATAACAAGGTCTCGTAAACTAAATAACAGTGCTCACAAGCAAAAAAACTAACAACGAAGAAATATTTTCGTTAAAAATTAGAACAGTTTTTCGTTTATCTCTCAATATCGTAAGAATCAAGGTAATGGATGGTTACACATCTGTTGCTCTATACTTTAAAATAGCATTGTAAAAAAATCTATGTCTAACTTATTGGCTAGTTACACGTCTTTTGCCCCCTACTTTGAAATAGTATCATTAAAAAGTACCATACTCTACTTGTGTTTCATATAATGGGAGTGTATTTTTTTACCCCATGCATATTTTTTATTCGTGCTCCACCATATTGCAATGCTTTTCCGCCATATGGCAGAATTTATTAAAGTCTAAGAATACTGGCAAGAGCGTTTTTAACGACAAATATCCACAATCGTTATATTTATAGACGAATCGTTCCATTTACGATTCGAACTATTTCACCAACAGGGAAAAACGACGAACGGAGCGACTTTATACAGGAAAGTCAGGGAAAAATCGAAACTGGAGAATAGAAATCGATATACACAATTCATATATGTATTACATGTATGTATGTATGTTTGTTTGTCAATGTGTGTTTATTTTACGGTGTAATTCAAAATAGCGCAAACGAGATTCATAATGGCCCTCCTGTGGAGCCTTTCCCGAACAGAATCCAATCAGAATCCCAGGTTCCAACATAATTGATATGAATTGTTTTACTATCACAATGGACCGTTGAATAAATTTATTATATGCAGAATTCATTCATATATGTCTGACGGAATGTAGTAGTAATGTATTGTTAATTGCATATAAATAGACGACGAAATATATATACATACGTGTACATACCTATATCAAATAATTAAATTCCTAGCGTTATGTATCGATTCAATCGATACTAGTTTAATCACAGCGTATTATAATATTGCCTGAAATCGAATATGTTATCAAATAAATAAAATAAAATTTTCTGAAATAAAATGTTTTTATCATTTATCTTTCGACTAATTAAATCCTGCGTCCATCTGTCCGTTTCAAAAGCAATCTTAAGGGGGGCGATACATGTAATCGCCTTAATTTTTACCATTTTTTGAGGACTTTTTAAACTGGGAAGGAATGATTGAATCTTTTTGAACTTTTCTAGGGTTTATTTATTATATATTAAAATACACAAAAAAATTTTTTTTTAATTTTTTTTTTTAAATGGCTGCCGTAAAAATAAATCTGCCAAGACCCTCTCGGAAAACGCCATCAATTTGCGGGCGTTCTCACTTTTCGTACGGTGATCTGAATTTAAAAAAATTAGTTTGTACGTGTTCATAAAACATATATCTTCTAGTTAAACCAAAAAAAAAATAAAAAAAGTCACAAAATCGTAAATTGGCATACCTTAGAAAAAAAAAGTTCGATTTTTCACCTTTTTTTCAATGTTTTTTTTGGTAAAAGGGTTAATTTTTGAAACATTTTTTGGAATGTTTGAGGTTTAACTAGAAGCTATTACTGTAAAGTAGATGTGTGCAAAATTTCATTGGAATCGGTTGAGAACTTTTTGAGTTATCCCGCCCGCAAATTCCAAAAATGTCGTTTTGAGAAAAACGCGTTTAAAGTTTTGACACAGAAACAGATAAGAGTACAATAGCACTCAAGCGTCGAGTTGAGGCGTGGCACTTAAATGAGTTTTTATTGTATAAATAATGATAATTTTGTTTTGAATATTTACAGGCATATTTTTGAGATGTTATTGTAACGATTTATGAAATAAAAAAAAATCGATTTTTTTTTTCTTGTTACATGTATCGCCCCCCTTAATATATTCGAAAGTTTCTAATAAAATCGCCAAACTTACAATTGTTCGCACATTACGTCCAACTTTCCGAGTTTAAAGTTTCGCGAGTTTCACATTTTCTATTCGAAAGTTTACACAGTTCAACTGGGCACCAATTTAAATTAAATACTTTACATTGAAGGATCAATTGGAGAAATAATTCGCTAACATGCTCGGCCACTATTTCCTGTGGCTTTTAATAAAAAATACCGAATATATTGTATTTAATTTTTATTTTAAATGCGTTTTAATTATTTATGTTGAGATTTTGGACTTAACCTAACGCCGAACATAAATGTATTTTTTTGAGATTGTTTGATAAATTGCTAGTATATATTATATTATATATATATATATATATATATATATATATATAAATCCATCCCCGAAGTGTTAATTATCCTGTAGTTTTTCCCTCATTATGATTCTAATTACAAAGTTAAAAGAGTTAGCTATTTTATAAAGGAGTTCTAATGGCACAAGAGATGGCCTTCTAATTATTATCATTCAATTATAAATTCAAGAACTATTTTATAACACAAAGCCAGCTGGAAAGTATTGAAGCTACGTTTGAAGTGTTAATTAAATAAATTCGTTAAAAATTATAATGGAGAGCGCGAAATACGATGGCGAGGCTATTCGAGATCAACTATAGGAATATATATATATATATATATATATATATATATATATTATTTTATTAAAAAATATGATATCAAATATTTTTTATTATTAAATGAACTAATGATTTATTTAAATTAAAAACTTATGTTTTATTAAATTTATACTACAATTTTTTTAACATACGTGGTATTTTTATTTATAAATGTCGAAATTTTATTACGTTTATTTTAAACTTTATGTTAATATTATTAACGTAATATTCTTTATTGTATTATTTTATTTACAGTAAAATTTGACCTAAAAATTTTATACTAAATATTTTTTGGTCATTTTATATTTTGCAGTATTATATAATGAAAAATTACAGTTTGTTTTAAAAAATTATATACATGATCAGTTTATATTATGGTTATAAAAATATTCGACTTTAATTATGTTTTCAATATTTAATAAATTATTAGGCGACAAATGAAAAATATTATTATTATAATTCTAAACTATAATATCTCTATTATAAACTCTAATTTTATTTATTTTATTTTTCAAATATTTAATTTTATTTTTATTTATTTTACATTATTTATGAACTGGTAGTGTATGTTACAGTATTTATAATAATTTATTTGAAAACATTTTACATTTCTCTAACATTTTGTTACGGCATGGGAAGTTCCAGCAATATCATACACCATTAGTTATTTTCTAACGATTAGACCAACTTGCTTATATAACTTACAAGCAAAATTTCACTAGCAAATATTATCTTTAATAATTTTCTATTAAACAATATTTTTAAATAAAATTTATTACTATTTCTTTTTTTTTAAATATAGCAACAAAAGGTATACACATTTAATAATGTATTATGATTAAAAACATTTAAATACAATTACTTTTTCAATATTCAACAAATTTTTCAATTGAAATTTAATTTTAAAATTTTGTCCCACATAAAACCGGTACGTCTAGTCTGCCACTAACCCAAAACTACTGTCGTACAGGGTTGAGTGCAAATTCGGCGTACCGGTTTTATGTGGGACACCGTTTATTTTTGTTGTGCGTGGAGATAAAAAAATTGTGTAAATGGAATTATTAAGGGCAGGTAGGAAGGATGTCTAGTGACTTTTAGCAAAGTGGTTTCTTACACAATTATTATAAAATAAACCATTTTTTGTGAATAAGTTTTAACAAAATCAGAATAGAACAAAGGTAGAAATTTTGGTATATGTATATATTATATATTTATATATATATAATATATATATATATATATATATTTATAATATATAGATATATATATATATATATATATATATATATATATATATAATATTATATATATATATATATATTTATATGCGTATGTTTATATTTTCCTCCTATTACAAAATATTCGCAAACTTTCGGCGTTTATTCAGCAATTTTCAGCATTTTCGCGTGCTATCGTGTTTTATCAGTATTTACTGCCTGCTAGTAGTGATTACGGCGTGTTCGGCGGCCCTCCGAGCATCACGACTCGTATATGTTCGTTCGCCTCCACAATGGAGGCTAAAATTGTTGGAGGACGGCCGGTGGAGACGACGAGGCTAATATTATTTATGCCGAGCACGGAGGCCAACACAAAGCACGCGTGCATATCATTATCTCGAATTTATACGTGTATAAAAGATACACGAATAGGCTCGGGAATATTTATATATCGACGTGTATAATATATATATACTGAACAATTGGATTTTGTTAAAATAAAAACGACAAGGCACAAAGGTTCATTTTGACTTTCAGTAATTATACTGTAAAAAGCAAACCAATTAAGGGGGCAATTCTGCCTCATAAAATAGCGTTGTCGTGGCACAACACATAACACGAATCAAACAAACAACTACCTGACTATATTCAGCAAAACTCCCAGATAAAATTCATCATTGTGGAAATGTGTTATTTGCATTTTTTAACATTCCGAAAGAGAAGTTTATGTTTTCATCAAAAAATCCGATTCGCTAATTTCATGTTTTCTCGACGTTTCAAACCATTCTGAATCGAATGAGACCAAATTTGGAAAAAGTATGTGTTTGTGTGTATGTGTATGTGAACAGATTTTTTGCCATAAATCGACGTTTTTACAAAAACGCCGACCGATTACAAAAATTTAAAAGCCATTTTATGTATCTCGATGAGGGCTAGCGTTTCTCAGCTTTGTGTGACGTTCGGCCGAGCCATTTCTTTGTAAATCGCCGCAAAGTGAAAAGAAATGTCCACGTTTTAGCCTGCAATTATGAATCGATTGTTATGATTTTTTTAATGGTAAATACCATACTCTTATAGATCATACTAAAATATTACGGCCCTACGTTTAAGTCGTTTAATTTTAAAAAATCGTTAAAGTTTGCAAAAATTTGTATCGTTTTTTTGACGTTTGTCAATATTAGAACTTTCATCGACGTTTGCTCAAAAACGCCCGAACCAATTTCAAAAATTTTAAAGCCAATCGATGTATTTCGCTGTGGATGATCTTTTCTCAGTTTTGTGCAACGATCGCCTATGCCGTTTCTTTGTAATTTAAAATATATTATATTTAGTAAATATACTCCTCTTGAACGATTATTCGAATTTTGTTAAATCTTTCTGAAATTTGTTAAAGGATTTTGCAAATATTATTTACATACATCATTACAGAATAATTTTATATATAAGATATATAGAGTACAGATTTATTGTTTGGTTTATCTAGGAGATATATTTTTAACCGATGCTCATAGATGCATAAATAATAATCGAGATACAGTTCAAATTTTATTTTGGGATTATAATTGAAAAGTTTTTTATATAAGATGCATCATCGAGTGAAACATTTCATTTTCATCATCACTATATATAAGCTTCTATGCATATTTTTTGACTCTCAGTATCGAAATATGTTCAGAAAATTTCCCAGTTATTGTCTAATTATAGAAATATGTATATTTTTTTTCTAAAATTCTAATCTGTTGCCCCTTTCCCCAAACATTTATACAAAAATGCAATTCTATTACATTTAATCATGGAAAATTGATTGTTAAGCTCTATTGGATGCATCATCGAGTAAAACATTCCATTTAGCATCACTATATATTAGCTTAATATCTAAATATAAAAAATGTGTATATTTGATATTTTTTCTAAATTCTAATTTTATCGATTTTATCTATCAGAAGAGGTAGTAATTATTTTTTGACAAAGGCAGGTCTAACCGTTTTGGAGACACGGTAAATAAATGTGCAAAAAATTCTTGATAGAACGAAGATTTGAATGATTCAAAAAATATGTTTCTTGTGGTGACTGTGGAGAAAAAACTAAGTTTTCGGAAAAGGCAATTTTTTTTCAAATTTATATATATATATATATATATATATATACATTCACCATTTTTTCTCTCTCCACATGTACTTCCCTAACTAGGCAATGTTCTGCATAATTACCAATTTAACTGTAGAAATTTCAATTAATTCCGTTATCAGATAAGGGCGTGATAGCGGTTCTTGTCTTCCATGGGAGATCTATTAATTGAAACTCACACACAAATTCTAGGTACAATTTCAGAAATTCAGGCATACCTATCTACGCATTCTTATCACTGGGAAATCGACGATAACAATTGGATTCTCGATGGAATCTTATTGGGATCTTAATTGGAAACAGGTAAGACGGTAATGAAATAAGTTATATTTTGAATGGATTTAATATGTATATATATATATATATATATATATATATATATATAATTATATTCCTAGAGCGAGTGTATGTTCTATGAATAACAAATAACTTCTGGTCCTACTAAATACACACAAGTGGGCATAATGTAAATAAGCTTCCAAGTTTCTATTATGTTTCTAAGTAAATGTATATAAGCCAATCAAACTGTCTTCAACTACTCCCAAAGTTTTGGCAAACATTTATATTTATACAAAACAAATTGATAATTGTAAGCCAAAAACAATAACCAGTCGTGTATAGTAAATGAAATAAAATATTCGTCGTAGCTTTCATTATTTTTGGTATCTTGTTCTGTAAAAAAATCAAACGTAAATCATAAATCAATTTATCCCCTAACAAGCGTTATTTCATTTTTAATTTAATTTCAAACTAGTGGTGTATGGCATCGTGCCTTAAGGCAAATTGCTGGAACTTCCTGTACCGTAATGAAATACTCGAGAAATTTTAAACGTTTTCAAATACATTATTACAAATACTGTAACTTTCATTATTTATGCTATCTTGTTATATCTGTGAGCAAATCAAATGTAAAATCATAAATCAATTCTTAACAACCCTCATTTCGTTTCTATTTCAATTTCAAAAGAAAAATAGTTGCACTAATATATTTTTATAAAATATATTATTAAATAAAAAATAATACAAAAACACACAATAATTAGTCATATTTGTAAATGAAATAATATTTAAAAACACACAATTATAATTTTTGTTTATGTAATTTGTATATAATAATTGTATTGCATTTTTCTAATTGTTATATTTTGCCAAAAAAAATTTGGCCGAACTTTTTTTATAATTTTTCCCTAAAATTGCGCGCAACCTGAAACGACGCTTTGTTTTAGGTTAAAGTGCAAGCGCGCGCGAAATCTTGGAAAAATATTATGATGAGATATTTTTGTATAAAACAACTAAAATATAACTAGTGCTGTATGGCATTGTGCTTTAAGGCAAATTGCTGGAACTTTGTGTACTTTAATGAAATATTCGAAAATTTTCAAAATGTTTATTTGAATATTCTCAAATGGATCATTATAAATACTGTAATTTTCATTATTTTTGATATCTTGTTATATCCAAATTAACACTGTAAGCAAATCAAATGTAAATCATAAACCAATTTATCTCTTTATAACCGTCATTTCATTTCTAAAAAAAAAATGTTGAAAATTAGGAGTCTTAGAATTTAAAAAATTAGGAAAAATCTTAGAATTTAAAAAAACTATCAAATATTCATATTTTCTATATTTAGGTATTAAATCATATATAGTGCTACTGAATGGAATATTTTACTCGATGATACATGTAATAGAGCTTAACAATCAATCACGAAAGATAAGTGCTCTATTTTCCATGACTATTATTGGAGTAAAAAGAGAACAGATGTAGAATTTTAGAATAATATATTAAATATACATAATTCTATATTAGACAATAACTGGAAAATTTTTTGAACAAAAATACTTATATGCTTATAAGCTATATAGTGATGATGAATGGTATGTTTCTCTCGATGATGCATTATTTTGATATTTGAAGATTTTTTACAAAAAAAATTGTTCCAACACAAATAAATGTGTTGATGCAGTCTTATAGAGAATTTTATTGTCTTTATAGTAATATAAAAATATTTATACAGATTCATACAAAATTAAATCAAAATTACTATATGAAAATCTTCAATTATATCCCAAAATAATACTTGAAATGTTTTTTTGTTTTTTTTTATTGTATCTATAAGCATCGGTTAAAAATATATTTCCTAGATAAACCAAACAATAAATCTGTACTATATATAGTACAAGTCTCTGTATATAAATTATGTTTACGCCTCAGTAATATTTTCACGGAGAAACATTATCTTTGAAAATTATTACAGACTTTTCTTGGCTTCGATCCAGAAACTGTTTGCGAATTTCCTCGACCGAAAAAATTACTAACTTACTATTAGTTATTAGTAAATATATATATAAAAAATACTAAATAGTCAAGTGGGTAAAAGATATAATTTTAAATTAAATAAAATTAATATTACGTTCCTGACCTGTTTGTTATAATTAACAATGAATTAATTAAAATATCGGATCGAATTTCTATTGGAAAAGTGTAATTACATGATTTTACAATTGGAAATGTATGTAATTTGTTTCTAGCAGTTTACAATATGTGCTAATTAGCTATAAATCGCAGCTAATGCACATATTTATTCCAATTAACAAATATTGATCGATAATTCGATGACGTGCCAATTTTGCAGAAAGCAATTTATAAATGGAAATGGTATAAAATTACATTACACGTTGATATTAATTGCAATTAAAATTTATAATATATGTAATATGAAAATTTTTGCATATCTGCACGTTTCAAGGGTTTCTGAACATTTTGGTATACCAAAGTTTATGGGAAAGTCAGTTTTTTTTTAAATTTCAATTCTTTTTTTTAATTTTGCAATGTCAAAGTACATTTGAAGATTTTTTATTAAAAAAATTGTTCCGACACAAATTAATGTGTTGATGCAGTCTTATACAGAATTTTATTGCCTTTATAGTGGTGCAAAAACATTTATACAATTTCATACAAAATTATATCGAAATTAATAATAGTATCTAAAATTGCACCGATTTCTCTAGTACAGTCACAAATTTTTAACGAGAAACGATTTTGATGTTTGAATTTTTTTTATACAAAAATTTGTTCTGGAACAAACTTATGTGTTGATGAAGTTTAATGAAGGATTTTTTTTTGTCTTTATAGTGATGTAAAAATATTTATACAGTCTCGTACAAATTTATTTCATAATTAATAAAAGTATCAAAAATTGCACCGACTTTTTTTGATATTTGAAGATTTTTTATTAAAAAAAATTGTTCTAACACAAATAAATGTGTTAATGAATACAATAAAACTCATAATCAACGACTTTTATGTATTGCACAATTTTTAGTTAGCAATGTTAATAGATTGCTTGTTTTATTTTAAACATTGCAATTTTTTGGCCAAATCGGCAAGTCACAAAAGTAATTTTTCTCAAGTAAATATTTTCTCCTCGGTGTAGGAGGTTGTCGTAATTTGCGATGAATAATGAAGTGTTTTTCCTAAGTGTTATCATAACACGAAGGCTTGTTTTATCACCGAACACGAACTTGACGAACTTGGAGTTATGAATAAGGAATTAACTGGAATAATAAAAGTTATAATGAATTATGCAAAAACACGAAAATATACATATTCATAATTAATAATAAATAAAACGTCAAATGTAAAAGACTCTTGAGACTACAACATTGTGTCTGTCGATCATGAAACTTTTATTTTATTACCTGAATCAATTCCGTTCGCAAACAGAAATATTAAATTTTTCCTTTGACTTTAACTATTACGGTGGAGCGTTCTCCGTAGTTAAACTTTGCTTATTTCCCGACCAACTTAAGTTTATTACTAATTGCCTCCCGAAACTGTATTTAAACTCCACAGGACAGAAAGTTTGTGGGCAAACATTTGCGAATGTACTATTAGTAAGTTCGAATTATTATAGATAGATTAATGTACTCAGGATTTAGTATTGTAGGTACTATTTTCCTATTAATGTTTTCTATCTATCTAATTAAAACCCAGAATCCGAATCCGTTTCCAATTTTTGTTGCAATGGCAAAAGTGTCAAGTATCCTATTCGAATTTATAGGTCAATTTCCCTATATTGATCTCTTGTAAAACGAAACAAAGACATTACTATAGGAAAAGAGATAACGGGAAAATTATTTTCAAGTATTTTTCATTTGTTTTTCCGCGATTCGGACAAATCGATTGAACTAGTACACTTGTACAGAACGGTAGAGACGTCTATGGGAAATCGACGTTTTAATTCTGGAGGAGATAAATAGAGATACAATTGAATGCATTGGAAAATTGGGTATTTTTGTGTACTGTGCTGTTTTTAAGAGTTATTTATTAATGACAGGTTGGTAAAAAATAATTACAAATTTAAGTTACTATTGCTATCAGAAATTTGTGCCAGTACTAGCAAGGTCGGTGCAATTGTATGTGATTTTATGTATTTCGCAATAATTATGTATAAAACTATATATATATATATATATATATATGTTTTTACATCACTATAAAGATAATAAAATTCTTCATTAGACAGCATCAACACATTAGTTTGTGTCAGAACAAATTTTTGTATAAAAAATTTTCAAACATCAGAATTGTTGTTCGTGCACTTATGACTGTCTAGTAAAGGCGGTGCAATTTTAGATACTTTTATTGATTTCGAAATAAATTTGTATGAAAATATATAAATGCTTTTACATCACTATAAAGCTCATTCGAAAGCTCAATCCTCGTTCATGAAAAGCTGCAAATTCAATAGATAAAAGCTGTTGATTATGTGTTTTATCGCATTCATATAATATTTCGTCAAACATATTACCTTGAGATATGAGTATTGTAACTAAATAACAGAACAATTTCCTTTGGTTTTTTATACAAAATATAAATTTATTTTTATTCATAGACATCGTCACATTCAATATATACTAATTTTCTAATACAAGTTTGAACTAAATAAAACTAATTATTATTCATTTTTAGTTATAATAACCCTCCTGTATCAATAGCTTATTTTTTATGCCTTTGGAAACATTATTTACATTTCATTTTTAGATACTTGAACATTTTTTATGAAGAAGATTATTCTAACACAAATAAATGAGTAAATGGTGTCTTATTGAGAATTTTATCATCTTTATAGTGATGCAAAAACATTTATACAGTTTTATATAAAATTATATCGAAATCGATAAAAGCATCTAAAATTGCACCGACTTTTCTAGTACAGTCACAAACTTCTAATAGCCTAAAAGCACCAATTGATATTTGAACATTTTTTTGTTGAAAATTTTGTTCCAACACAAATTAATGTGTTGATTCAGTCTTGTTGAGAATTTTATCATCTTTATAGTGATGTAAAAACATTTTTACTGATTCATACAAAATTGTATAGAAATAAAGAAAAGTATCTAAAATGACATCGACTAATATTATCGATACAGTATGAATAATTTACCTCCTGTATGAATAATTTACTTATAAAATTACGTACGAAGATTTTATTTTTTATCAGCTAAATTGTAACTTATATACATACTATTTTACCTATAAAATTATGATTATCTTTAAAATATATAGCAACTATGAATAACAATACACAAACTAACATTTTTTAAACCGCACGACATTTTTAGATATTTGACTTGTTTTTATTAAAATTACTCACAAGTGACCATGTATTTTTATTAAATCTAGATATTGTCGACATAACCTATAACGTGAATTAGGTTGACTGAAAATATCACGTGATGTCTTTACAAATCGTTTTGAATGCCAATGACATCGACAGCCAATGACGAATGAGTATTGAGTTGCTCTCTAGTTGTGCCTAAAGAAGTTTTACTTCAATTTCGGAGGATTTCTCTAACAAATCTATGCTCGTAGATTTAATGCTCAGGCGTCGTATTTGGTTAACCCAATAACCCTGTCGTAACATGTGTACAAACAGTTTCCGTAATTAATACCACTGCTCCACCGGTGTAACTGGTAACTGGTAACCGGTAACTTAATGAGACGGTTTCTAGTTGTTTCTAGTTAGATCAGGAGGAATAAATTGCTTTAGACAATGTGCTAACTATCACCACAAACTGGAGGAATTGGCCAAGAAATTTACGAAGTTACAAAATATTTCCTCTTATAAACAATTGCTGTAATTCCCTTATGAAGTCGAGGCTTTGAATTCGTTTCACAAACAAGTTGTTTTTCCACAACTCGCCAGTCTAATTTACTTTTCATAATTAAAAAAAGGAAAAAGGGTGGAAAGGTTTTTGTATCAGATGAAAAACCACACTTGTTGCCATCCCCTAAACTTTACGTGGAATGCTTCTCCAACTTTTGGTAAAGAAAAAAATTGAGCAGGGATTATTTGAAGTTACTCGAAGAGATTTATAATATAAAATTTAAAAAAAGAATTATTTTGGAATTTGAAAATTTTTTGTAAAAAAAATTGTTCTAACGCAAATTATTGTGTTGATGTAGTCTAATGAAGGATTTTTTTGTCTTTATAGTGATGTAAAAACATTTATACAGCTTCATACAAAATTATTCCGAAATTAATAAAAATATCGAAAATTACTCAACTTTTCTAGTACAGTGACAAATTTATAATAGTGCACAAACAACAATTTTAACATTTGAACATTTTTTACACAAAATTTTGTACTAACACAAATAAATGTGTTGATGCAGCCTTTTGCAAAATTTTATTGTCTTTATAGTAATGTAAAAACATTTATACTGTTTCATACAAATTTATTCCGTCTCAAAGTCACAAAAATTGCTCCACATAAAATGTGATGTTAATAAAACCTTATTTAGTATAAATATTCAACCCCATGTATCCATTCCCATTTTGTCCTATTAACCTATTGGCAAGTTGTCCATTACTTTGAGAAACACAAGATTTGTCTCATTTTTACCCCAGCTTGAATTAATACAATGATTATTTATTCAGCTCAGACGATGGAGCTTTTGATAAACGAGATGGAAGCTTTCTCTTTATGTATAAATATATTTTTAATAATTCATACTGTCAAAAAGTTGGGTAAACATCTTTTTGGAAGGATAATAATTGTATTTGACAGGGTAAAAAATTAATTTTAATAGATAGGAATTTGTTAATTAGTGCAAAAGAACATATTCAAAATATAGCATTATATATCAAAATAATTATTATTTTACATACAAGAGACAGAAAATTCAATTCCCCGACAATTCCTAATAATATTTACCTAAATTCAATTCCCCAGCATAGGAATTCCAACGAACCGTGTTCCAATTATGTAATTATTTCTCAAAAACATTCTTGACGTCTAGACGGCACTCAAAATCCTATTCCCGAGTCCTTTCAAAAGGACGAAGGATAATCTTTTTTGCGAATGTTACAAAATTCAATTCAATTAAATATAAATATATGCTTTTATGAAGAAAATATTTCTGCAAAGTAAAAGACTCCATTTGGAGAAGAAAACGATGGAGGACTTTGTGTTTTTTTGATGTTTTAACGTTTTCTTGAAAATATATAGAAATGAATCAAAGAAAAATGTATTTCTTAGAATTCTTAGTTATGTTTGAAATTTATCCTATTGGCAAGTTGCACAATTTTTAAACAAAATTATTAAATAAACAAATAAGATTTGCTGTGTTTATTGAATACTGTATTTTGAAACACATACAAACCGCAACAGACATTTACCTAATATATCAACACACTTATACACGTAAACATATATACATACACATGTTTAAATTTATATATGTCCTTTATAAAACTTTAATTTCAATGGTCCCATTCATAAAATTTATTTAAGTCGTGCAGAAAGTATATAAAGCTGGAGAACTTTAGTATTCATTCGATGTTGAAAGTTTTATGAAAGAGCTCGAACGAAACAAAAATCTGTTCCTACAGAGAATGGAACAGAGACCCTTTTCAAAAAGCTCAAAAGCTCACAAATAAATAAATATAATGTTCACATTAAGGAAGGCGATACATTATTTATAAAACGAACACGAAGGGAAATTAATACTGCGATTATAAGGGAAAGTTTTGGGAAGGAAATGTATTTTTAGACACTGGAAACAAAGATATTTGATAAAAAATATGCTGTATATATATAAACAAATATTGAGCAATATTATACTCAAAATTTATAGCTCTTTGTTAAAAAAATAAGCTAGAAGAGCTCGCAGAACCAGAAGTATGTATTTTTATCATTTACAAGCTTGTTGAAAATATGAATAAATAAATTTGTATATATATATATATATATATATATATATATATAATTTTATGATATGAGTGGAACGAATATTAATCGTTTAATATGAACAAAACAGCACTCAGATTTGTTTAACACAACTTTATTTTATGATTACAGACGTTTCGAGACCATGGTGTGTCTCATCTTCAGTGTAATTTCAGAAACAGTTACTTATATACTACACATTCTTTAATAATTTATTTAAATTTCATTTAATTTTTGATATACAAACGTTTTGATATACAAAGTGTTAAACAAATCTGAGTGCTGTTTTGTTCATATTAAACAATTAATATATATATATATATATATATATATATATATATATATATACATATTACTTAATCCTACGCCTTTTTCATGGAAAAAAATGTTTTACATAAATTAAATTGAAACCAAGGTTAATTCTTGCAATTAATAAAAACCAACCCAAAATCCTCATGAAAAATTGTGAGATCTTTATAAAACCTGAAAGCCTTAGGCTGTTCCAAAAATTCATCATGTCTCATATTTAATTAAAAAATAAAATTTATATATATATATATTTATATATATATATAAATGCAGCATTTATTGTAAAAATGGATTTGTTATGTATATTTTTGTTATATCTCTTGTAATTTATAAATCGTTTGTCTAATTTAAATAAGATAAGATAAGATAAGATAAGATATTAAAGAATTTTATGAAAATTAAATAATCTATATATTTTTTTAATTAGAAGGATATAGTTCAATTTTATCTACATAAAAAAGTTATTGAAAATTACTAAATTTTTTAACCTAGTGCAATTTTTTTCATGTTTTAACCAAAGTTTGAATGAACATCTATACGTTAATATACACGACTTTCGACTTTATTTATTTGACATTAATTTTCTTCAAATATTTTCATGACAACATGTATATAATTATACATAGATGTTTAAACAAATTTTTATAGTTTCAGGATAAATAAAAATATTTATCAGCCTAGTGCAATTTTTTTAAATTTTTAACCAAAGTTTGAATGAACGTCTGTACGTTAGCAATACACGACTTTCGATTATTCACAACTTTATTTATTTGAAATTAATTTTCTTCAAATATTTTCATGACAACATGTATATAATTATACATAAATGTTTAAATAAATTTTTATAGTTTTAGGATAAATAAAAATATTTATCAGCCTAGTGCATTTTTTTTAAATTTTAACCAAAGTGTGAATGAACGTCTGTACATTAGCAATACACGACTTTCGACTTAATTTAATTAAAATTAATTTTCTTCAAATATTTTCGTGACAATATGTATATAATTATACACAGATGTTTAAACAATTTTTCATAGTTTCAGGATAAATAAAAATATTTATCAACCTAGTGCATTTTTTTTAAATTTTTAACCAAAGTGTGAATGAACGTCTGTACATTAGCAATACACGAATTTCGACTTTATTTATTTGACATTAATTTTTTTTTTCAAATATTTTCATAACAACTTGTATATAATTATACATAGATGTTTAAATATTTTTTTATAGTTTCAGAATAAATAAAAATATTTATCAGCCTAGTGCAATTTTTTTAAATTTTTAACCAAAGTTTGAATGATCGTCTGTACGTTAACAATACACGACTTTCGACTTAATTTATTAAAAATTAATTTTCTTGAAATATTTTCATGACAACATGTATATAATTATACATGGATGTTTAAACAATTTTTCATAGTTTTAGGATAATTAAAAATATTCAATAGCCCAGAGTAATAATTTTTGGATATTAGTCAAAGTTCGAAAAACTACACATCTGTTATTTAAAAGTATTCTCTCGCCACTTTACTCATTTGAAATATTTTTTTTGCAAATATTATAAGTACAACATATATATATATATATATATATATATATATATATATTTTGTAGAGTTTCGAACAAGAATCCAAAAATAATACAAAATAAAAAACAAGAAAAGTTTTTTAAAAAAACAATTTCTTTATTTAATTATTTGTTTATTGTCGACGTTTCGGAACTAGGTACGTTCCATCTTCAGGACATCTGTCAAGAAACATGATCTTGATGAGATTTTAGCAAACAATATGTTTAGGAAAAGAAAATAGATTTTTCTTAAATAATGAATTAAATTGTAAAAAATATAATAATGTACAGAAATATGATAATATGTTCAAAATAAAAATGATAAAAATAAATGAGTGGATTATCAGAACAGGATATTAAACATAATAGAAAATTGTTCGAAACTCTACAAAATATACACAAATCCAAGACTCTACCATTCAATATATTCCAAGAACATTATGGAACGAAATTTCTTTCAAAACTTATCAAGAACTGTAGATTACAAACAAATATGTTTAATGAAAAAATATTCAAAACTTAACTCTAAATATGCTAATGTTATTAACAAAAAAATATTTCTAATTCGATGTAAAAATGAATGGATTATACCGAATTTTATTTCTAATATTATAAACAAACAATTCTTATACAACACTTTCAACATCTATAAAATTGAACGACAAATTAATTACCTGAAAATGTCTGTTTTGAATCTAGAAATAAAAAATACTTTTATCTACATAAATTACTTGAAATCACAACTGGATAACATAATCAATACACTTTCCAATACTTTGAACAAAGACCTCTTAAATCAATTTTTAGCTTTTGAAAACTATAAATTTAACAAACATTTTAATGCTACTAAAGAAAAACATATTAAAAAAAACTAAAACTTTAATTCAAAAAAGAGATGACAACTATCCCTTCAAAATCTCTAAATCTTGTACAGATAAGTGGTTAGTTAATAAAACTGATATTTACATTCCAGAAAATGTTAAATATATTCTAGCATTAGGTCCAAAATTTGCATACTCTCCTCAGAAATACAGTAAAACAGATTTCATAAAAATTCTAAGTAATATTGAATACAACATTAGAAACATTGAAACAAACAAACAGAATAACATTAGATCAAAACTATGTGACAGACTGGTAAAACATATAAAGAAAGTAAATAATAAATTTCAAAACTTTCATTTAAAGAAACTCCACAAAGACATTTTAGAAACTAAAGCTTTCATTAAATCTAATAATATTATAGTTTGCCCAGCCGATAAGGGTAATATCACAGTCATTCTTGACAAAGAATTTTACAACAATTCCGTCCTTAACCTACTTAAAGATGATGTAACATATAATATTTTAACAGAAGATCCCACACAACGTTTTTCTAGAATAGCTTTTAAATTAATCAATGATCTGAAAAACAAAAAACTAATTTCTGAGAATTTTGCTTTTAACCTAAAAATACAACACCCTATCTCCCCTAAGATGTACTGTCTTCCAAAAATACACAAACCTGAATGCACTTTCAGACCGATTGTCTCCTACATTGGCTCTCCTTTTTACAATATTTCGAAACTCATTTCTGATGTCCTAAAAAATGTTACAATCAATTCTCCCTATTATGTTAAGAATTCGTACCAATTTGTGAATTTAATTAATAACCGCAACATCCCTGAAAATCACTTATTTCTAAGCTTAGATGTGGTCAACCTTTTTACATGTGTCCCACATGAATTAATCCTAAACTCAATCGATAAACGTTGGCACACAATTTGTAACTTTACTGACTTTCCGAAAACAGTCTTCACTCATATTATCAACACTATTTTAAATTACTCCTATTTCCATTGCCAAGACAACTTTTATTCTCAAATTAAAGGCGCAGCTATGGGATGTCCCTTATCTCCCGGAATCATCGACTTAGTTTTACAAACACTAGAAATTTCCGTTTTCTCAACTTTAAAATTTCAAATTAACTTTTATATTAGATATGTAGATGACACTTTTTTTATCATTAACAAAAATCATATAAACACAGTACTAGATCTCTTCAATAATTTTAACAATAATATAATTTTCACACATGAACTACAAAATAACAACAGACTTAATTTCTTGGATGTATCCGTTTACAACACTAATAACTTTGTTCGAACAAATTGGTATAGAAAAACGACATGGTCGGGTAGATACTTACACTATTCCTCATACTGTCCCAGAAACTATAAGATAAACACTATTATTTCCCTTACAGACCATGCTATTTTGTTGTCTCACCAAACTTTCCATCCACAAAATTTATCCCTAGTAAAAATAACTCTAATTGAAAATGGTTACCCAAAAAATCTCATTCATTCAGTTATTTAAAAAAGACGAACTTTCTTAAAAACACAAATTAATTCTCCCAATACCAGTACTAACATCAAAAACACCAATCTTATTTACTGCAGCATACCATACGTTGAAGATTTATATTATTATTTTGCCAAAATTTTGTTAGAAGAAAACATTTTAGTATCAGGCTCATCCTTACACTCCTTCAACCAATTCTTTACGAACATTAAATCCCCCACCCCATCCAATCTCAATACTAATGTAGTATATTCTGTTTCTTGTAATGACTGTGCTTTTCAATATATTGGACAAACCTCCCAATATGTACACAAGAGAATGAGACAACATGAACTAAGTGTGGTCCACCA
This sequence comes from Ctenocephalides felis, assembly GCF_003426905.1. Classification (NCBI taxonomy): domain Eukaryota; kingdom Metazoa; phylum Arthropoda; class Insecta; order Siphonaptera; family Pulicidae; genus Ctenocephalides; species Ctenocephalides felis. Next base: position 6,302,944 of record NW_020537758.1, on the reverse strand, counting down.
TAAACAAAAAAATTTCAAAAGTACCCTAGTACAACACTCTATAGAAAACGCCCATTCATTTAATTTCACTCCAAAGATTTTATATCACGAAAGTTGCATCTTTAGAAGGTTATTCGCGGAGAGTTGTCTCATCCTCATAAATGTTTCTAACAGTGTCAACATTAGATCAGATCACAACCTATTACATGATTCATATTTAAATTTTTTACACTTTTTGACAAACAATTAATATCGACTTCCTTTTAAGATCAACAATTTAAGTATTCACACCCTGACATATAAAAACACACACATACAATCTCACATCTCTCGTTCAAGTGTTTACACGTGTTACAAAGGGCACACCAGTTTCATTTAGTTAATTTTCGAAAGCCAATCGAACAACATCCAGAGAATAATATTATTTGTGTTTTCAAATAATAATTTTAAAAAAGACAAATTTTTTAGTAATTTTGATTTACAAAATCTAATTATTCGGCGGAAAATTAACTCACAAAATCATTTTTGTTAAAAAAGCTTGTTTAGTGAAAAAGTGCTAACAAATATTCAAACATACAGGTAATTAATTCAACTTTGTCATTAACCTTTTCTTTAAAAAAATTTCCATAACTTTCAAAAAATTTTCTATTATGTTTAATATCCTGTTCTGATAATCCACTCATTTATTTTTATCATTTTTATTTTGAACATATTATCATATTTCTGTACATTATTATATTTTTTACAATTTAATTCATTATTTAAGAAAAATCTATTTTCTTTTCCTAGACATATTGTTTGCTAAAATCTCATCAAGATCATGTTTCTTGACAGATGTCCTGAAGATGGAACGTACCTAGTTCCGAAACGTCGACAATAAACAAATAAATAAAGAAATTGTTTTTTTAAAAACTTTTCTTGTTTTTTATTTTGTATTATTTTTGGATTCTTGTTCGAAACTCTACAAAATATACACAAATCCAAGACTCTACCATTCAATATATATATATATATATATATATATATATATATATATATATATATATATATATATTGATGTATGTAAATGTAAAATATCCCTTGTAAAACGTCTTGGTAGGTGTCTTTGTCCTCGTCCTATGATTTAGTATCGCAAAATTGCCATGGGGGAGTTAATTTCCACAAAAGCTCAGATTTTGATCCTTATTAAGCGAAAGCTTAATTTGCATATATTGCCGGATAATATATACATATATATACACACCCCAATATATATATATATATATATATATATATATATATATATATATATATATATATATATATATATACATATAGGGGTTTTATGAATAATTGCGAAGCTCGCAATGACAAGAAGCTTTTGTATGAGAGGTCTCTTGTTGAAACCTTCAATAAATTAATTGCCTTATAATTTAGGTCGAATGTCACATATCCTGACTAATTATTTTACACATATGTATACATACACATATATACATATATAAATATATTTAGCACACACTTGCTGTTCACTTGTGACACTAAGTTAAGTATGATACTCAGATTTTAGATGTAACAATCTTCAAGATTTTTGATACGTTCAAGATATATTATGTATATATATATATATATATATATATATATATATATATTTCTACAGCTCTAAAATAAACTCAACTATCCTTATAGTTTCAACATAATTAAAAATAATACCATAATGAAAATAATTCGCCGTCGACTCCGTATTCGCCGTATATTTTTTTTACATCTCCACCGAATAAACATTAAAACATTTAAAACTGGAATGACATCAAAATAATTAAAGTAATTTATTTTCCCCGTTTGACGGATCACGTACCGTTTTAAATGTCGTGACGTCACGGGAATATAAGTGACTTCATTTAATTCCCGTTAGAATTATCGTCCAGGACTTTCCTTTTAAGGATAATGACGATAATTTCCTTGCAATTTCAACAAACAACATAAACATAAACGCTTTTATGGCGGTTAATGGAAGTTAACGATTCGACGAGAAAGATTTCGACCTGGATTCTAATTAGAAAATAGATGTCGACAAATTTACTAAGGACTACTGATAAAAATATTATCTTTCATATAAACTTACTCATAAATAATTCCAAATGCTTAATTATGGTTTTTCATTACCAACCAAAATTTATTTACAATACAAGTAAATTTTCAAGCAGAAATAATACTATGTTTATTTTATATGCGAATTATATTGCGAATTTATTATTTATTTTGAATGAATAGAAAAATATTTATTTATTATTTGCAGACAGCAAAATTATAAAATTAAATTAGTCAAAATAATAACTAAAACTTTGTTAAATAAATTAAATTATGAAAATCAACAAAAGAGAAAATTAATAAATTTTCAATAATTGTCAATAAAGTAGCAATGGGAGTTAAATTCCTGAAAAACAAAGTTTTGACGAGCTCTTTAGGACAAACCGTTTATAGTATACATATGTATTTGGGGTATAATATTACTCAATATATGTACTATAAAATTGCATTTAGAAATATTTAATTTTCTAACGCATTGAATTAAAAAAATAACTCTTTCATTGAAGTAGCTATGAGAATTTAACATAGAATTCCTATAGTGTAAAATGTAAGTAGTTTTTGACGAGCTCTTCAGGTCGTACTGTTTGTAGTATATGCATGTATTTAGGGTATATTATTACTCAATATATCTACTACAAAATTGCATTTAAAAATATTTAATTGTCTAAAACATTGATTTAAAAAAAATACTCTTTTATTAAAGTAGCTATAAGAATTCAATATTGAATTCATTAGTAAGTAGTTTTCGACAAGCTCTTCAGGACGTACAGTTTGTAGTATGTATATGTATTTAGGGTATATTATTAATCAATATGTCTACTAAAAAATTGCATTTAAAAAATACTAATTGTGTGACATACTAATTTTAAAAAAAAACTCTTCATTAAAGTAGCTGTGAGGATTTAACATTGAATTCCTGTGGTGTAAAATGTAAGCAGTTTTTGACGAGCTTTTCAGGTCGCACTGTTCGCAGTATAATTATGTATTTAGGGTATATTATTAATCAATATGTCTACTATCAAACTGCATTTAAAAAATTTCTAAGTGTCTAATATATTTTATTAAAAAATATATTATTAAATTAAAGTATCTACGAGAGCTTAACATTGAGTTTGTAAAATGTAAGTACTTTTTGACGAGCTCCTCAGGCCACATTGTTTACACTAAAAGTTTGTATTTTTGATATCTCATTAACCATTTAATCTACTATTTTAAACACCTAAAAAAATTTTAATAATCTTTATTATAAATAAAAAAATATATACTTTACTGGAGTACCCAACGCGATTTTATAAATTTTCTGTTTAATTTAAAATTTGACGAGCTCTTAAGGTCGCAATTTATATATATATATATATATATAATGAACAATTTTAGAAAATTATTTAAATAAGGTGGTTAATTAAATAGTATTATCATGAAATTAAATTATTATTGCTAAAATCCTGGTAACATTCTTATCAGACTCCAACCGGACCTCCGGAGGATTCTAGAAATTGCGTAATGAAATGAAATGTCCCGGATTAAATATATATATACATATATATATATATATATATATATATATATATATATATATATATACATCTATATATACACCATATTTCTTGTTACTAATTAATCATCTGACCAGGAAGTATTACCAAATAATACTTTTCCTCCAAATGATTTTGTTTTAATGTGCAAAAGCAATCAGTTCTGTGTCATTGAAAGCTCTCTGTCAATCTTTCCCAAACAAAAGTGCGGGAAGGTGGAGAAAGCTCCTCTGGTTAAAAGCTCCGACGTCGCCAAATGGCGGATTAAAACCGCCAAAGCACCTCCACCGTAAGCGATGATTCATTACTGAGATTGCTGCTTTTTCTTCGGATTGAAAACATAAAAATAGAGTGGAGGAGTTGGGAAAAAGTAGAAATACTTTTGAAGATTTTAATTTTTTTTTTTGAAATTTTTGGTGTGAAATTTTGGATAGTTTTATTATAGTATATTTTTGTAGATACATTGGTGTGTGACATATTTAAAATTGAGCTTTGTACGTTAAACGTAGTGGCCTGAAGAGCTCGTCAAAATACAGCATCCAAGATCAGTCGGGCACCTTTGTGATTTTATTCGGTTATAATTTTTTATTATTTTATATAAAACATATTTAAAGATTTTTTTGAAGTAGTTATATATAACATATATTGGTTAATACAATATCCAAAATATATGCTTATGCAATAAATAGTACGACCTGAAGAGTTCGTCAAAATAGTCTTTTTGTATTACAATAGGGCTTACCTGTTGTTGCTTCGTATCAAGCAAATATTTTTTAAAAAATAATCAGTTAGATAATTGCATAATTTTTAATGCAGTATCGTAAAAGATATTTAGAGTAACAATATATCAAAAATACGTGTTTATATCATCAAAGGTACGATCTGAGAAGCTCATCAAAATAGCCTTTCATTTTATATAACAACAAATACTAAAACTATAAATATTCTCTGATAATCCACAATGTTATTTCTCTCTCGACTTTCATCTTTAATTTTTCACTCCACAATTAATTTTATATTTTAATGAAGAAAGAAAATTAATGACAACAACGACAAAAGCGTTTTTGTTTGTGTTTGTTTCATTTTTGTCGACGCTCTCGAGTTCCAACATGAATCTAATGGGTTTCTTGTAGGAAATACTAAGCAAACTGGAAAAATTCGTATGAGGGAAAAATAATTAAGGTACTTGGAAAATAATGGATCATGGTAGTACGAAGAATTAATTTATATATACCGAAAATTGTACATGGTACCGAATATCATCAAAGAATTGAAGGATATAGAGAAAGTATATTTTTTGTTGCATCGCTTATAACTTTTGAAATACTTATGGAAAGTATATAGTGTATTCGGAAAATTTGTTTAAAATCAAATGCTGTACACAATTTTCTAACATCATAATCCTCTAAAACAACTCGTTATACTTCAAAAATGCAATATAAAATTGTTAATGGTAGCGTATAACATCAGACTATTTTTGAATGCATTAGAAAGAGTCCATTTATTTGTTGCATCGCTTATAACTTTTGAAATATTTATGGAAAATACATAGTATATTTGACAAATTTGTACAAAATTGAATAGTCTTAAATATTTTCTAACACAATAAGATCCTACAACAACTCAGTCTACTTATAAACTGCTTTAAAAAATGATAATGATGCAGTACAACAGTTTCACGGAAGAAAAATATATAATATAGCATTTTTAGGCTCTGGATTTATTTACAATATTGAAGTGCAGTTTTGAAATATACAGAGGTGCTGTAAAGTAAGTTCTTGTGATGTTAATAAGTATCGTTCAGTAAATAATTCTGTATAAATTTGTTGAATATTATATAAATATTATAAGCTTAGTTTAAAAGTTACATAGCCTAGAGTAAAAAAATGCACACAAACATATCGTCGTTACAATAACATCTTTTTCCTTGAAACTTTTAACAAACTTCCGAGTTTCTGTTCCACTAAGATCACGTAGTTCTTAACAGGACTATTAACACAATAATTATCTCTATTAAAAGACAGGATAATGAGGATTGTTGAGGATCTTCTCTGTCGTCTTCGAGGAGGATAATCCTCGAGTTCTATCTAATGTTCTTGTTTGAACTTTCAACGACTTTTTCACACTCGCTAAATTAGCCACAAAGATTAGAAGGAATTATTCCAGTAGAAATGAATGTAGAAAATATATAAAAATTGGAAATTTGAATTTTAGTATATAAATTTGACGCGACATCATTTACTACAAAATTCACATTTGAAGTGTTTTTAGTAAAAAAAAAAGGTTTTTGAAAATTATTTATGAGTATACAGAGTTGCTGTAGGGTGTTTTGATGTTAAAAAATATTTCAAATTTTCCAAACATACTATGTACTTTCTATAAATAGCTTAAAAGTTATAAGTGATGCAACAAATAAATGTACTTTCTCTCATATAAACTCATATTAGTACAAGATTTTTTTCTCATTTTGTGGTGCAAAAAGTAGATAATATAGTTCTTGGATATTTTAGTAGATACTTTGAGGTACAACATACTAAATTTAGCTTTGTAAGTCGAACACAGTGGCCTGAGGAGCTCGACAAAATTCTAGATAATCATTCGAGATCAAACGATACAAATGAAAAAGTCTTGTGATTTTTTTCATTCTCGAAGGTAAAAATTAGATAATTTTATTATTGGATATTATTATAGATACTTTGAGGTATAACATTTTAAAAATTTACTTTTGTATGTCAATCAGAGTAACTTGAGGAGCTCGTCAAAATATACATTGATCATGCATGCAAGATCCATCAATACAAGAAAAACTCTTATTAGTGTAAGATTTTGTTTCCACTTTGTGGCGACAAAAGTAGATAATATTATTTTTAGATATTTTAGTGGATACTTTGAGGTACAATATAATATAAATTTAGCTTTGTAAGTCAAATACAGTAGCCTGAGGAGCTCGTCAAAATGTATATTGGTCAAGATCAATCAATAGAAACAAAAAACTTTAACTAGTACAAGATTTTTTTTCTTCATTTTGTGGTGTACAAAGTACAAAATTTTATTATTGGATATTTTAGTAGATACTTTGAGGTATAACATATTAAAAATTTAGCTTTGTAAGTCAAACACAGTAGCCTGAAAAGCTTGTCGAAATTTAAGTTAATAATTCAAATTCAAACTCAAAAATTAAATAGAGACAGATTGTAACATATACAAAATTTTCCATAAATGAGCTATAAATTAATTTGTACTTTTGCGAACTGATTTATTCTTGTCCCAAAAATAATTTATAGTAAAAAAATGTGTATAACACAAATATATTGTACATTATTTTATCTTTATTATCTTTTATCAAAATTCCTCCACATATTGGTTTCCACGTCTAAAGAATTGCATTCGCGTGGCTTTCTTGAAAATATTTCTAAGAAAAAAACTGTAAAATATTTCCTACACTTTTAGTATTTTGCTGCTGCTTTTTTGGCAGCAGATGCCTCTAAATACCGCCACTGCTGAACAGTTATTGCATCCCGGATTTTCTTCCCGGATTCTAGTTCCTCCACCGGAACAAAACCATATTAAAAATTTATGCTCTAATATTTGTACCGGGCGACATTTTTAATAGAGAGAAAAATTTATTCTAAAAATAATATATATATATATATATATATATATATATATTTGTTATCAATATTTACCAAATCACAAGTTTCTTTTATCATTTCTCCTTCTAATTGGCGATTTGTTTAACGATCCGTCTAACAAATGTATCAGAAGAAGAAAAGAATTATATTATATATCTTTTGATATGATAAGATATAATATGAGGCCATAATTCTTTCAATTATGACTTATTCTTCTGCTCGAGCAAAATAAGAATCGATCGTTATTTTTGTTTCTCATCCGAGACTTATTTGATTAGAATTATTAGATTATCTCTGAACGAGGGATATATTATTGTAATATATTAGATATGATATATATATATATATATATATATATATATATATATATTGATAAGGCGTTGTTGTTTCTTTAACAAAAAACTTTAGTGCAAAAAATACGATGAAGCATTTTTCCCTGTCGAAGCAAAATCGTTACTAATTCAAAAAAGATATCCATTTTTAAAAAAATGTACAACATGCACTATATGCACCACAATCTTGAAATTTTTACATGATATTCATTATTATATCTATTATGATGACAAGTACAAAAATTTAGGATTTTGTTGCTGTAGAATTAAAAATAAATTATTTTCTAAACAAAGTGGTACATAATCGTGTTGCATTTCTGATATAATTTGTATTTTTTGTTACTATTTATTTTGAAGTTTTAAGTATTTTCACTATAACTGTGCTAAATAATAATAAAAACCTATAGTGTGTATATTTTAATAATAAATACTCTGAATTTGATAATTTTGTTTTAACTATATTTAAAAAAAGACTTTCTAAGCAAAGTTATCTATTTTATATGATATGTTTTTTTAACTTCCCGTAGGGTAAGTTATTGTAATGGGCCGAAAATCGGAATTGAAAATTTTTACATTTCTCGACGTTTTGAAGGTTTCTGAACGTTTTGGCATACTTCAGAAAAAATGGATGTGTGTGTGTGTGTGTGTGTGTGTGTATGTATGTATGGATACAAATTTTCGTCCACGTTTTCGGGCGTACGGATCAACCGATTTGAATGGTTTAAAAAACATTCGATTCCTATTGATAGGGAAAAGAGCTGATTAGTTTTTGGCGAAGGCAGGTCCAGCCGTTTCGGAGATACGGAGCAAAGAGTGCAGAAAATAGAAATCGAGTTTTTGAGTGAACGGAGCATCCGATTTGAATGATCTAAAAAACATTCAATTAGTAATGATTGGGAGAAGGGGTTATTAGTTTTTCGCAAAGGCAGGCCCAGCCATTTCGGAGATACAGAGCTAAATGTACAAAAAATGGCAGTTTTTGAGAGAACTAAGCGTCCGATTCAATTGATTCAAAGAACTTTCTGCTTGTCTTAACAAAATAATTGATTTTGAAAAAAAAAATTTTGTTCCATTTTTTTTTTTTTTTTAGTTTTTTTTTTTTTTTTTTTTTTTAGTTTTTTATATCGAAAATATTTCAGATTTCATTTTTAATTCTGACTATAGTTCTAATATACTTTACAAATAATTTCAACTCTGCAATACAGTTTATATAATTCTTATAAATATTATACAATGTTACAATATTTAGAATAATCTATTTGAAAACATTCAGTATTCCACGAACATTTCGTTACGGTACGGGAAGTTCCAGCAATTTGCCTTAAGGCACGATGCCATAATTGCCTCAAGACAGAATTTCACTTACAGCTAGTTAAATATTTTTTTGTATTTAATTATTTGAACTATAACTATGTTATTCAGATATAATATTTTTTAATATGTCTATTATAGTAACAGATACTAAATTTAATGATTTTGTGTAAATGATAATGATAAATGATTTTTTGAGCAAAGACACAAATTCGAGTCAAAATAAGTTATATTTTCTATTTGAGTTATAGTTTTTGTTAGTAAATATTTGTATTATAATATTGTTATTTAAATACAATATTTTTAAGTATGTCTATTATGATAAAAAATACTAAACTCAATAATTTTCTTACAAAAATTTAAAGAATAAATTATTTTCTGAACAGAGACACAAATTCGAGTACAAATTAGTTGCAAATTTTATGTCAATTATATTTTCTAACTGAATATTTAAACTATATATTTTATTTAAATATAACACCCTTAAGTATATCTATTATAATGAAAAAAACTAAATTCAATGATTTTGTTACTAAAATATTTTTAAAAAATCATTTTTTGAGCAAAAGGCATCAAATATATAAATATGTTGCATTTTTTACTATAACTATTATTTATTTAATTTGTTGTTTAATTATTATTTATCGTAATAAAGTTTCTCTCAAATTAAATAAGAAAATATAAGTCAAAATATTTTATTATTTATATATTAAATCAAGTATAATTTTTAATTTATTGTATTTATCTACAAACCAAATATTTGTAAGTCATTATATAATACTTTTTAAATTTATTAAAACAATATTTTATTTAAAATTATAATTAAAAAAAATTAAAATTATAATTTTCAATATTTTATAAATCAAATCACAATTTTTTCTGTTCTTAAAATTTGAAAATCATAAATTTTAACATATTTTAAAATTTGAAAATATTTTGTTTTAAAACTTTTGTTGTAATAATTCCACGTATTGATCAAAAAATGTTATATTTAATAAAACCAAAATTTGCAAACAAAATCGATATTTTACATAATTTTTCATTTTCTCGCTTTTTTCTTGAATAAAAAATTTCATTATCATTTTTTTTTCTTCAATAATCCTTTACCATAGTGATGTGTGTATCACAATCCACATATATATGTTCGAAATTAGCATAATCGCATTTGATCGAAACAAACCGACTATGAAATTACATCCAGATTTAAAATTCACGCGAATCCAATTCGATTCTGAAACGGATTCCAGTTGGAATCAAATGAGATTATTGGTGGAGCTTCGGAAAAAGGATATTTTTTACTCGAAGTAATGGTGGATTTGTATAAATATTCAATGTACTGGGTCAAATGGAAAAAGACAACTAGGTCACAGAAAACTAAAATATTTTATTTTAATTTTTGAGATTTTTATTACTTTTGCGAAGATTTTAATTTTATCTCGTGGAAAGTTTCCCTCGTGTTATTAAAGCTTATTTATAGTTTCCAAAGCTGAATGCAAGAGCTATTTTCTTAAACTCATCATCAATCTAATATTGATGGATTTTAAGAGGAAAGTTTGTTAAATTGAATGAGTGAACCATCAATCTTAATCTTACTTGTGAAAAAAATCGAAGAGCTCGATTTTAGTCGTGCACTGAGGACTAAATACTTTTTATTATGAATTTTATTTGATATTATACAATGCTGTTATATCAGAATGTATTTTAAATTAAATATTTGTCCTCTAATTACCAACAAATAGTAATATCCATCCTACTAATTCGATTACACGTTGTTTAATCATCAATTGTGCCATAAACAGATATATTCGTATAATTTGCAACATAGACGCTTTTGTAACAAACAGGCAAAATTTAATTGCGATAAATCCTAATCAACGCGCGAATGTAATTGGATAATTATCGTATATTGTAAATTAATTTGAGTACAATAATTGAAATAATCGTAATTTGGTGAATCATATAGGGCACCAATAGGTTCAACATTTTTCTCCGATTTTGGTATATTTTTCTCGGCTGTAAATTCTTTTCCTAAAAATAAATCTTTCGTGGGCGTTCGGTCAATTCGCTGAAAAATATTTGACCGCAAACAACGAGAAGAAAACAATAGGACAATAAAATATTGTGCTACAAATACTGAGGATTTTTTACAGAAAATCCTCTTTATGGATCCTGTGAGTCTATACATTCATTGTGCACCTTAAAGACAAAACTAACTAGTGGTGTATGGCATCGTACCTTAAGGCAAATTACTAGAACTTCCCGTTTATTAATTATTTTTGGTATCAATTTATCTCTTAACAACCCTTATTTTATTTCTATTTCTAATTCTAAAAAAAATAGTTGAAAATTTACTCAAAATGCGGGAAAATAAACCCTTATTTCATTTCTATTTCTAATTCAATTTCAAAAAAAAAAAATAGTTGAAAATTTACTCAAAATGCGAAAAAGTGCTCCCGTATAGTCACAGTCTAAACGCACCTGGGAATAATTTTCTGCGGCATTTTCACTTAGACCGTGCTTTTCTCGGCGGCTTTTTCGCGTTTTTCAATAGTTTTCACAAAATTGGAAAAGTGCTCCAGAACAGAAACAGTCTAAACGCATTTGCGAAGACATTTGTACCAAAGTGGCGCTTAGACTATGCTTAGCTTGGGTGTTTTTCTTCAATTTTTAACCAAAAATTACATTTTCAAAATCTATAATTAAAATTAATATCGAAATCGTTTTAGATATTCAACAAAAAAATATTTTTAAAAATTGAAAATAAATTGAATTTTTTAATAGAAAAAAATCTCACATTCAACTCGGATGCTTCGTTCTATCAAAAACTACGAAATTTTTACACATTTAGCTTCGTATCTACAAAACGGCTGGACTTGCCCTTGACAAAAACTAATTACCACTTTTTCCCATCATTACAAATTGAATGTCTTTCGAATCATTCAAATCGGATGCTTCGTTCTCCCAGAAACCTAATTTCTATTTTCAACACTCTTTACTCTGTGTCTCCGAAACTGCCGGACCTGCCTTTGCCAAAAACTAATCAGCACATCTCTGTATCAATAAGAATCGAATGTTTATTAAATTATTCAAATCGGTGCGTTCAAAATCATAAATGAAAAATTGTATCAACACACACACGCACACACGCCTCCATTGTTTCTCTAAAACGTAAAGATATGCAAAAATTTTCGTAGTTTAAAAACGTTGTTGAGTTGATATTTTTATCTTTTTTTGAATTATTTTACATTTGTCTCAATCTCTCTATCGATTTCTATCCAGGTCCAAATAAGTCATAAAAAAATAATACCTATTTCGTTCTAAATAAAATATTTCTATACGTCTTAAGAAATTCTTATAAGATTTACCATTTATTCATGACTGATTTTTCTTCTTTATAGAATATAGATAGTGGTCTATAAAGCTCCACCGTTGGTCTCCACTTTTAGATAATAACTCATCTTTAGAAATGTTTGTAAAAAGTTCTTTTAGATTGTAGAAATTCTTTGAAGAAAAATATAGAGACTTAGAGAGAAAAAATATGAAATTTCTCAAAAATTTGTTTAAACGGGTATTGTAAATTTTATATTGCTAACAAGTATATAAAATTCTTTACTATACCATAATAAAAAATTGAATTCCGTTATAGTAAAATTTTGCATAAAATTACAACAAAATTATAATTTACAACTAGGCTCGATGGGCATAATAATTATAGACACTTTTATGGTTTTGTGCAAATATTTTACTACCTACTGGCAGTAAAATTTCATTTTTAAAGATCTTTATTTTTGTAGTTTTTTCCCCCATCGTATTGCAAAACTATCTTTCCAAATGAAGTACATTCTGCTCGAATAATAAATAAAAAATAGTTTACAATCGAAACTAAAATACAAGTACAAGAGTATTGCTGTAGGATGTTAGTTAACTCTATACAAGAACTGTAGTTTGAATTTAAAACTTGGCACACAGAGTAAAAGTTGTATTTTAGCAAACATAGAGCAAATGCTTCCTGCTCTTAGTTTTAAACGAACATTCATTAGAAAAGGATAAAAGTTTAATTAAAACTTTAAACGAAGATATATAATTGCATGGGATGTTCTGTTACTAACCCACAGAATAAAAAAAATTGTCGAGAGCTATAAATCACATAGTTTTGCACAATTCTTTAGAAAGGACAAAAATTCATATGCTAAAATCTAGTTAATAATATATGCTACAAGTTAGTAAAAAAATCATAGTTTAAAAGAAATAAATAGTTCTATTTTATATCAAAAACTATATGAATTTTAATGTATTTAGTAACGATTAGGGTTTAGTATAATAAATATTAAATTTGTGCCAAAAACTATATAAATTTTAATATAGTTTAGTATAGAATAAAGGATAGTTTTTGATAATAGTTTGTCGGTTTTCAAATATCGGTTTTAAAAACCGGTTTCAAAGAAATATTATAGGGCCAAAAACCGGCTTTAGCAGAAATACCGTTTTTAGAAGGAAAACCGAATACCGATTTTAGTAGACATACCAGTTTCAGTAGAAATATCGGTTTTAGTAAAAATACCGGTTTTGATAGAAATACCGGTTTTGGGCGTATAAATAAAATTTAAAAAAAAAATTGTAAATCTACCAGATTGTTGAAAACACTTGAAAATCGATATGCATCTTTCAATTCATTATATTAAAAATATTTACAGCCTTTTATGTAAAAAATATGCATAAACTCTGCATAATTTTTTAATGCTAATATATTTTGCCGCTAATTGGATAAAAAATTGTAAATATACCAGATTGTTGAAAATACTTGAAAATCGATATGCATCTTTCAATTCATTATATTAAAAATATTTACAGCCTTTTATGTAAAAAATATGCATAAACTCTGCATAATTTTTTAATGCTATTATATTTTGTGCTAATTGGATAAAAAATTAATATCAACAAAATTGAGCAACAAATAATTTGAATCATTAACTGTTTATTCAAAATTTTATATTAAAATTGTTTATTCAAATTAATTGAGCAAATAGTTTTTAGAACTCAAAACGGTCAAAACCGGATTTTTGAAAAACAGTAAAGTTTGTTAGTTCCTAAAACCGGCGTGTAAAAATTGAGATATTCGAAAACCGGTTTTCTGAACTATTCTCGGTATAACGTATCGGTTTTCCGGTATAAAATTCAGGTTTCCAAGTATACCATACCGATTTCTAGTATATATACCGGTTTTGCAGAATAAAATACCGGTTTTCCAGTACAAATTACAGGATTGTTATATATAAATATTATCTAAAATAAAACTCCGTTGTAAATATACCTACATTCTTCGTTTTACTATTATAGAAATATTTACAGCCTTATATGTAAAAATTAGGCATAAACTACGTATAATTACTTGGTTCTAGAGTTATATAATCCTGCTTAATTATTTAGTAAATTGTATAAAAAAATATGAATAAAATTGAATAGAGTATAATTTCGGTCAAGAACTGCTTTTAATTAGTTGAAGATTTCTGTTAATTTTTCTTTGTACAAGTTACTCGAAACAAATAGCTTTTCTATGAGAACTAGAAACCGGAAAAAACCGATTTATCAGAGGAAAAGTATTTTTTTTTCTAAATTTTATTGGCCTCCGCTTTACAGCATTTTTAGCCACATACATTATTCATTTTATTCTTTATCATTTTCTATACAATTCTTACATATATATTTCTTATACATTCATCATATATATACTATTCTCTTCTTATATCCTAATCTTCCATTCAATTTTCAATCTTCTTCTCGCTTCTCAATATGTTCTTCTCATCTTCTAAACTTTTTTTTTTCCTATTTACTTCTATTTTTTCTTGTTTGTACAAATTAACAATTATTTGGAAGCGCGAGGAGTCGAACCAACATATATATACAGAGGAAAAGTGTTCGAAAACCGGTTTTCAAAAATGTCGGTTTTTGCACCTACAATTTAAAAACCGGTTCGGTTTTTTGCTAACGCAAGTAAATTAAAAAATAAATAAATAAATAAACAAATTATTAAATAAATAAAAAAATCCCTAATTAATTACAGGTTAAGTGAAAGCTTTAGTCTAATAACTCCACCGTCTGGCGATGGCGTTAGCTTTAAGTAGTGCGTTTGAAATGATCCGGGGATGTGCCGACATCTTCCCGGAGTTTCCGGGTCACTTCCGAATTCCGGTGGAGACTCAGACGCAGCCATTGTGTGTTTGCGGGCCCGGAAACTAAACCGGATCGGGCGCCGAGTCATAGACACAGATTTATATATAAATATATATATATATATATATATATATATATATATATATATATATATATGTAGGTCAGCATCACGTCGGTCGCTGATAGCAGAATTGTTGCTTATTTATACACTATTTAAAAGTTACAAGCTATATACTAACTATCTGTAAGGGAAATTCTGTCTTAAGGGGGGCGATACATGTAACAAAAAAAAAAATCGATTTTTTTTCATAAATCGTTACAATAACATCTCAAAAATATGCCTGTAAATATTCAAAACAAAATTATCATTATTTATACAATAAAAACTCATTTAAGTGCCACGCCTCAACTCGACGCTTGAGTGCTATTGTACTCTTATCTGTTTCTGTGTCAAAACTTTAAACGCGTTTTTCTCAAAACGACATTTTTGAAATTTGCGGGCGGGATAACTCAAAAAGTTCTCAACCGATTCCAATGAAAGTTTGCACACATCTACTTTACAGTAATAGCTTCTAGTTAAACCTCAAACATTCCAAAAAAAATTCAAAAATTAACCCTTTTACCAAAAAAAAACCATTGAAAAAAAGGTGAAAAATCGAACTTTTTTTTCTAAGGTGTGCCAATTTACGATTTTGTGACTTTTTTAAATTTTTTTTGGTTTAACTAGAAGATATATGTTTTATGAACACGTATAAACTGTGAGAACGCCCGCAAATTGATGGCGTTATCCGAGAGGGTCTTGGCAGATTTATTTTTACGGCAGCCATTTAAAAAAAAAAATTAAAAAAAAAAAATTTTGTGTATTTTAATATATAATAAATAACCCTAAAAAAGTTCAAAAAGATTCAGTCATTCCTTCCCAGTTTAAAAAGTCCTCAAAAAATGGTAAAAATTAAGGCGATTTCATGTATCGCCCCCCTTAAGGCAATTAGGGCATCGTGCCTTAAGGCAAATTGCCGGAACTTCCCGTACCGCAATTCAAAATTTGAGAAATTAAATAAAATCAATAATCAATAAAAGTTCATCAATGATTTGAAACTTTTAATAGAATTTCGAACCATATTCGAACCATCATGTGCAAAAACATACCGTGTTGAAATAAAAACGTAATTTCTGAAATATATTATAATTAATAAATAATATATTACATAAATTATATATTAATTATTAAAATATAATAATTAAATAATACTGTTCGCGCCAATCAAAGCATGCGGTTATATGGATATATAAACAAAAAATCTTCAATAGATAATCATACAAATCAATCAATCAATCAATCAGAACGCAATCAAAAACAGTATTAAAATTATTGTAAATACACTTATAACTTGTTATTAATATAAAATAAATATATACAGATATAATCAAAGTATTTACAATTGGTCCTTCATAAGGCAAGCAATCATAACAATCACCTAAAATTCAAATACATTAATCAAATAATTTAAAAAAATATTTTAACATTAGCATTTCCCAATAAATTAATTTTAACAAATGCGACTGATTATATTTTAATCAAAATGTGACTAAAAATACTTAATTATTTTTTATTTGTCAAATTTTACTTAAAATTTAAAATGTTTACTATAATTTTAATGAAGTACAAAAAAAAAAGGAAAATAAATAGAATTATATATACTGCGGAATATTGAAAACTATTCGTATTCATACTGAAATTTTATTTTATTTATATTTTTTATATTTATCTAAATTGAGGCAGTATTGTTCAGTGAGTAAAATAGTTTTGTCAATAGAATAAATAAAAACATTGCTGCCAATTGAACTTTTAAAGTCGAAAACAAACTTTGAACTTAACCATATTTTATTTGAAATAATATTTCGTTTAAAGTATATAAGAACAGAATTAAAATAAAAATCTCAATTATTTTCGATATACAAAAAAAAATTGAAACGAAAAATGTTTTTTTCCAAAATCAATTATTTTGTTAAAACAAACAGAAAGTTCTTTGAATCATTCAAATCGGACGTTTAGTTCTCTCAGAAACTACCATTTTTTGCACATTTAGCTCTGCATCTCCGAAACCACTGGACCCGCCTTTGCCATAAACTAATCACCACTTCTCTTGTCATTACAAATTAAATGTTTTTTGGATCATTCAAATCCGATGCTCCGTTCTCTCAAAAATTCGATTTTTATTTTCTGCACTCTTTGCTCTATATCACCGTAACTGTTGGACCTGCCTTTGCCAAAAACTAATCAGCACATCTCCCTATTAATAGGAATCGAATGTTCTTTGAACCATTCAAATCGGTTGATCCGTGCGCCCGAAAACGTGGACGAAAAATTGTATACATACATACACACACACACATCCATTTTTTCTGAAGTATGCCAAAATGTTCAGAAGCCTTCAAAACGTCGAGAAATGTAAAAAATTTCGATTTCGATTTTTGGACGATTACAATAACTTGCCCTACGGGAAGTTAAAAAAATGCACCAACCACGTATCGCTCTACTATATCCAGTAGAGCGGGTAAATGATATAATATATTAATACGAATTATGATTATTTGTAACAACATAACCCTATTTGAAGCACATTTATCCATTTCATCAACTATGTCGTACAAGTTCCGAGGGTTTTGTCAACAAAACCCGTTAATGGTGAATAAACATTGAACGCAATGTTGATTTTCAAAGTGCAAAAGTTCTGTAGCATTACAGCAGTTAACTAACTGAAAGCTATAATTCCGTTGAAATAGGAACATAATGTAAAAAAAAAATATCTGGTTAAAAACAGGTTTTGGGTTTCCACATAAATTTTCCACTGCGTTTTCCTTGTCTCCACCTCAACACAATTCTTATTTAAAAAAAGTCAAAATTAAATACTTCAGCTTTGTATTATATTTTCGCTCCATAATTCCAATTAAGTAGATGTTATTTTAAATATCTTTTATGAAGTGTTTAGCTTATGGCACCAGAAATTAATTTTCTCATCGCACAACAGGAAATTTTCCTCATTTTCCTCATTTTCTGCCTCAATGGACTTGTGAAAATATGAAATTCATGATTTTTATGAAGTTTATTAAAATTATAACATGCAGGCAGGAATAATGCACATGCATCACACAGTCTGGGGGAATTTAATTAATATTTAGAAATATAAAGTTTATATATATATATATATATATATATATATATATATATGTATTATCTCTATATATTTATATTTTAATAAGGCGTTGTTGTTTCTCGAACAAAAAACTTTCGTCGGTGCATTTTTCTCCGTCGATACTTCGCCAAAGCAAAAACATTACAAAACAAGTAAGATATTATTTTTAATATAAACCATATGCATCATAGTCTTAAAATTTCAATATATTATTCCCTATTGAGTCTATTATGACGACAAATTCAAAATTCTATAAATTTTTTGTTAAAGAATTGAATATAAATAATTTTCTGAGTCGACTAAGACGACTAAACTAATCTCAATATGTTTTACTAACATGATCTATATTCGATATATTTTTTTTCATTAAATATACTTATTATATTTGAGAAAAAAATAAAATTGTGGTGCTTACTAGGGTTTACACAAAAACCGACATTTCAGAAAACCGGTATATTTTCCAGAAAACCGGTTTTAACCGGTTTTCCAATTTTGTATGAAAAACACATTTTTGCTCGAATAATCTGTAATAACAAAAAAAAATTACTGGCAAATTCAGTGTGATTCAAGGCAGTTTTTGACAGAATTTATTTACTGTTTATTGTTATAGATAGTAAAATTTATTTTAATTTTAATAAAAAGAACTAAAAAATAACAGTTGATCTGGTTTCAATAACTATGAAAATAATTATTCGTTATTAATGCACCATTTTCATATGAGAATTTAAATATTTTTATGACAATACATATTTAAATATGTAGATGTATGTTTAAATAAAAAAAAATATTAATTCAGTTTTAAAAACAATTAATCAAAACCCAGAGTATTTTCTGTTTAATTAACTTCAAAAATTCTAATTATTTTTTGTTCAATAAAAAATGATTTAAAAAAACGGAGGTCGTCTATCGATTTTTCATTTATACACTGAAAACCGATTTTTTCACTAAAAACCGGTTTTCTAATTTCCTTATACCGGCCCGAAAGTCGGTTTTTAAAACCGGTTTTTGGAAACCGACAAATCCTAGTGCCTACTTAATAATATAGTAATTATAAAAATATTTTAAACAATTTTTTGACAAAAATAATAATAAAAGATTCCAAAAAAATTCTTGACGAAAAGTTTTTTTTTAATTTACGTCATCAAATTGGAAAAATAAAAGCTAGGATGTTAGCCGAAATGTATGGGTTTCAATTAAATTTTTTAAAAAACATCGATAATTTTTTTTATTGGTGTAACGCCCAATTTTTAAATTTAATATATATACATATATATATATATATATATATATATATATATATATATATATATATCATATTTGTAAGAACAAAATAGCTTTAAGACTTTTGAAATGAGACGATATTTATATATTTATAAATATATGTTTTCATCCGCTTATTTTCTCTTTGTGATACGGTTTCAAAAAAATGCAAAAACATTTCGCATACATCATATTTTATTATATATATATATATATATATATATATATAAATATATATATACAAAACCGTGTTCATTAAATATTTACAAAGACGTCGTAAGGTTCATCTTACTTACATTTATTCTATATTTCGATTCTTTAGAATTATTTACAAAGGATCTGATATATATATATATATATATATATATATATGTATGTATTTATATGACCTATATATTTGTATATACAAACAGTATATTATATAGTTCTTGCAAACTTTGAACAGAAGTTTATCGTCATTGCCTCAGGGTGTTTTCGAATATTGCAGGAACCCTAAAGTTGTTCTGGCAATATGAATATAAATACATACACTAATATATATATATATATATATATATATATATATATAATAAAACCAGAATTGCACCGGCTCAAAAATTTAGTGTAGTAAATCAATTGCTCAGACTGTTCCTTACATACATCGGTAAAATATAAAATATTTTTCCGTCTATAATTTTTCCCTAATCCGGTCCTGTATATATGTCAACAAAGACACTTTAGTAAAAAATAGCCAATTATTTTTTCAATTCGTTGCCCTTTGATAATATTCTTGCTTGTTAAACGCGACAACAAAAATGCAACACGTTGTTGGAGGCAAATTGAAAAAATCACCATACGTAATTCTACCATGTAAATCCTGTTATATATACACCAAAATATACATATATACATACATATATTTATCTATATACCTATATATTGTAAATTCACGACTCAACATTTTGTATAGAAAATTAAAAAAATATTTTGCAACTGATATATATAAATAATTTTGTAATTTATAAGATTTTTCATGTTTTTTTTACAAAAGTGTTTCCATACGAGTGTTTATCTATCTATGCACCTTTAACATATTTATATATAAATATATAAAATATAAAGAGCCCTTTTCAGGCAATCAAATCGTACATTCAATTCATGCCATTTTATTCAACAGAGCAATTTCAAAAACAAATTTCAGATTTTTGCATTTGAATAGACCAGAACACATTGTGGAGCACTCGAGTAGTCATATTGCTCCAAAGAGAATTTCTCTATTATATATGAATATATATATATATATATATATATATATAATATATATATATATATAAATTGTCAATTCAAACATATTTTTCAATTTTACGACTCAAAAATCCATCAAAGTACAAGCGAATTTAATCAATATTATAATTCAGTGCACAAAAATATTGGAATATATTTGTAATAATTATTTTGAGAAATTGATAAACACGTTTTTTTATTTTTGTACATTTTTTTTTTAAATAGTTTACTTGTATAATTTTGAAATAAAAATAATTGTTTCCATATCTAACTGCATAAAAAATGTATTTCTGTGTCTGATTTTGAATTTAGTGTGCATTTCTTTGTTGAGATGCTCATAAGTTCTAAACCATTCGATTAATGTATATGATGTGTATGACAAATTTGTTTAAAATTATACAAACTTTAACTTTCGCTAACACTATAAAGCAGTAAAACAACTCGGTATACTTTAAAATGTAATAAACTACAAAACTATTTTTTAATTTACTAAATAAGTCTTGAGTCTAGCTGAAGATTTGTGCATTCATTTACTAGATCTTATGTAACTTTTAAACGCTTTGTTGAATTTAAATGAAATATTTGACAAATTTGTACAAAATTAAATACTCCATAATATTTTCTTATATCATAATGACTTATTATATAGCCAATATTTAAAATAGGTTCAGTAGTTTAGGAGTTTATTCCGGACAAACGTCGTAATACCCAAAATGTACAAAAAATATTTGGTGCGCTGATAGAAACACGTATGTCTTTTATTATATTTATACATATATATATATATATATATATATATATATATATATATATAAAATCCGTCAATATGATTTATTACATTTTACAATAGAAATGACGGATTCCCTCATTCATTGTATCCTAACACGACAAAATATATATTCTTCCATATAAGGTGGAGAGAGACTTTCTTTTCTTCTCTCAAAAAGATTTTTCTCTTCGGATTCATCTTGGGAAAAACATGGAAAATGACAAAATGAAAATTGCTTGTTTATTTATCGAAGTTAATAAAATTGATTCGCTCGAGGAAATTGGATTTATGAAAAAGAATAGCTGCAGCTGTAGTTTATAAAACGATAGGAAAGGGATATTAAACTATAATGAAAAGAAAAGTAGAATTTTCTTTACCCTTCATCAATATTAATCGAATGCTTGAATTTCTACTATTGCATAGAATTTTCATTACACAAATGACAAAGCGTTTGCAAATCCATTTGCAAGTTTTTAATTGCAATTTTAAAGTACACCGAGTTGCTCTAAGATCTTTTATTGTAACAGAAAAAGTTGCAGTTCATTTAATTTCAAACAACTTTGTCTTGAATTTCATTTATATCGAGCAAATGGTTTCAGTACTAAAAAATAATAGAAGTTTTAGCGCGTTTGGACGAAGTTTTAAAGTACACCGAGTTGCTCTAGGACATTATGATGTTAGAAAATATTTTAATTTATTTAATTTTGTATAAATTTGTCGAATATTTTGTTTAAATACAACAAAGCGTTTAAAAGTTACATGAGATGTAGTAGATACATGCATCAATATTTGCAAATCACTTTAGCTCAAAGCTTATTTTCTAAATGATAATATAGTTTTTTTTGTTTATTTTATTTTTGAGTAGACTGAGTTGCTGTAGAGTGTTGTTGTGTTGAGAAAAATTGTTGTTTATTCAATTTTAAACGAATTCGCCTTATATGCCCTACATATCAATCGAATGATTTAAAATTTATGAGTAATATAACAAATAAATGCACGCTCAGCACGTACAAATTAGTCATGTAGTTTCAAATGGTATTTAAAAGTACACCGAGTTAATCTAAGCCAATATGATGTTAAAAAATATTGTAGATCATTCAATTTTGTACAAATTTGTCGAATATTTCATTTGAATTCACCTAAGCGTTCAGAAGTTACATGAGATCTAGTAAATAAATACCCAAGATACTCAGTGGATTTTGATAAAAGCCACAGCAGAGCGTGGCCGGGTATACTAGTATATATATATATATATATATATATATATATATATATATAAAAATATATAAAGGTCTGACTTACATTCATCGTGATCTTTGGCGGTGACAGTAAGGACAGTATGCTGTATGTCCTCATTTTCGTCCACTTCAGCCTCGTAAAGGGCTTTGTCGAAATATGGAGGATTGTCATTCTTATCAGCTATTCCGATACGGATAAATTTGGTCACTGAAAGAAAAAAAAACACATCATAAATATATAAATTTATAACCAAAATCACAAATGAAAATTTGGTGGATAAAAGTATCGATGCTAAACATGACTCCACCTTACGACTTTGATGACTTTGATGTTAAGCAACATTATATATCTAACATAACATAATTTTGTTAGTCTTATCAGCTATTCCAAGACCTATAAATTTGGTCACTGAAAAAAAATTTCTTTAATAAAAGTATCGATGCTAAACATGTCTCCACCATACGACTTTGTTGTTAAGCAAACAATATAAACATATTTTTTTTGAAACTTTTCAATTCCAAAGCTTTACTTAGAGTATATCTATTACATCCTAGTATATTTTTTCCATTTATTCGCAATACAGAACCCATGTGTTGTACATGTAATAAATTTGATATAATGTACAGCACATTAATCCCAAGAGTGGAATAGAAATGCTAAATTGTACATGTTTATGGAACATCGGGGACAAAATATATACAAATACGAGTAATAGAATTGTATTTGAATTAAATGATAATATACATATTTATTTAAATAACAACAATAATAAAAATATAATTTAGGTATAAAAATCTTCAAGAATTAGGCTACAACAATATTTTTCGTCGCTGTATCCCAAAGTATCTTTTTTCACATATTTAGCACTCAATTACAATTCATTCACAAAATATAATTTTTTAATAATGTTTTTCCTCGACTTCCAGCATAAATAATTATCGCCTCTGTTTTTTATATATACAAATATTTTTCTCACAAAAATATTTTTTTATTTCGAAGGGACATATTTTATGCAAGCACAAGCACTTAAAAATTATTCAAAATGGCCGTGACAAAAAAAAACAGAAAATAAAAGAAATATCTTATTTTTTCACGCCGTGTTGTTTTAGAAATTCGGGGAAAAAACATATATGGGTATCAGTTACAGATATAAATATATATACATTGATATATAAAAATATATGAGAAGAAAAAAGTTTTTTTGACAAAGTATCCATTCAAGAAATTATATTAAATTTTAGAACAAATAATTAATTTAAGTTCGCCCAGGATGTTTTTACCAGCTCTTTGTCAATATTTTTTGTAATAAAACCCAAAATTTATTCCAATTATCTAATTGGATTTGTGAATTTTTATTATTTGAATAAATAAAACAATCAAGGCGTGATTTTTAACATCGTTCTCTTTTTTAGAAAATGTTTTGATAAATATGTTTTCTTCCAAAGGAACAAAAAGTCAAATAAAATTATTCAGGACTTTCTTGATTTTTTATTTGAGTTTCGGATTGAATTAATTTTGTAAAATTATATTATATACATTATTTTCTTTTAAGATTTAAGATTATAAAAATATTTGATTTAATTATACGATGTGTTGCAGAATTTTTAAAATTCAATCTGAGGAGACTTCAACGCCTAAACGAACCTGATCAATATTTTCAATTTGTTAATTTAATTTTGATCAAATATTTTTTATATTAATATACGGTTATTGTTTTAAAAGAGGACGGAAAAAATAGGCAAAAGAAATTTGTATGTATATATATATATATATATATATATATATGTATACTAGCTGACCCGGCAAACGTTGTTTTGCTAAGTAAGGTATTTTATAAACAATTTATAGAGAATCAAAAAAAAAAAATACTTTTTGTGTAAGGATGTGTTGTTTGAATGCTGTATATAACTAGGTATTATAGAAACAATAAACCCCATTAGTTTGTCTATATTTTATCAATACAACCAAACTGCAAGTTTTATACACTTTCTATAGAAAACATCATATAATCCAATCAGAGTCTTTTTTGGTCTTTCGGCTTATTAATTACGTTTCAAGTTTTTCAGATTTTTTTTGAATTCTGGATTTTGTGTATAATTGTAAATAATACTACTGAGCTTATACAAAATTTTCAAATTTTTGCGAGAAGAGATAGAAAATAAATATTTAAAATTCAAAAAAGTATTTCTTTTTTTACCTGCTTTTTGAAAAGTTTCAAGTAACATTCGGTGAATTAAAGTAAATTTAATATAAAGTATATATGTAGAGCAGGGCGAGGCACAAAGGTCCAATTTGACTTTGAGCAAATATAAACTATATTGTGAAAACCATAACAATTATATCACAACAAATAAGACATATCAAACGAACAATTATCTGACTACGTTCAGTAAACTGACTTCTACTTCATCATTGTAGAAATGTGCTTTTTTGATGTCTTCCAAAAATTTGTTATCTAGACCTTTTTATCCTATATGTGGGGTAACTTGAAATGACCAGATGGCAAACAGGTCTAATGTCATATTTTAATTTCAAAAGTATTTTACAAAATAATCACATTTTTAACTAATTGGTAAAAAACTACCAACGGAAGAAAATACTTTTATTATGGATTTTCAAAGATTACCATTTATCTCCCAATACCAAAGTCATAAGAATCAAGGTTATAGCTGGTTTTTTATTATAATTTTGATGTTGAAATATGTGATATTCAGTTTTCAGGGCAATACATCAATTAAAAAATTTTGTATGAACTGTAAAACATTTTTATTTTTTCCATACGTTTCGACACATTGTTTTGTGTCATCTTCTGTGGACTCTAGTTTGTTAATATTAATATTAACATTAATATTAGTCTTATATATAAATCTTAATATTAGTTTTATTTAATAATTTCTATCTGTTCTTCAAACTAGAGTCCACTGAAGATGACACAAAACAATGTGCCGAAACGTATGGAAAAAATAAAAATGTTTTAAAGTCATACAAATTTTTTAATTGATGTATTGCCCTGAAAACTGAATATCACATATTTCAACATCAAAATTATAATAAAAAAAAATTAATATATATATATATATATATATATATATATAACTTTAATTTACCTATTTTTTCCGTCCTCTTTCAAAACAATAACCGTCTCTAATAAGATTCCGATGGGTTTCTTATTAGATTCCACGCAAAACCCTACTTAAAAGTCTCCGTCTTCGACAGAGGGATGAAAAATAGCATCGTATGAAATTAACTTTGGAATTATGAAAATCGTTATTGACAGTTTCCATTAAAGTTCCGGAAAATATGAGAGAAAATACTCCGGGAACATTGTTTTATTTAAATTGTTGACGCTTAATAGTTGTGATGGGATTTCATTGGAAATGGTAGAAAGAATTCTTATATTTTTTTATTTCTTTTAATTCAACAAAATAATATTTTTTTGAGTTTGTTTTTATTATGTAATATGTTAATGCAACAAAATCCAAAACTTTTGTATATCTAATAGATTTAAATTTGTTATTTTTTTAATATTTATTGATATTGTAACACAAATAAAAAAATATTGGACATAATTTACAATTAGTTATAAAAGCAGTGGTGTTTTTTCATAGTATTATAAAAATTGTGTAAAATATAGACGTCTGGCGGGTCAGCTAGTATATATGTATATATCAATATATATATATATATATATATATATATATATATTAATTTCAATAATTATTACAACTGCTAATTTATTAACATCAAGTAATATTGATAAATAATAATATAAATTTAAATAAATAAAAGAGCAAAGGATAAAATTTACATAAAAATAATATCCGTAATATGATTTAATGTAAAATATTAGCAAATAATGATAAAAATAAGATTAATAAATAATATAAATAAAATTTCAGAAATATCAATATATAAGTAAAAACTCACAAACGGCTGTACCGATTTAGCTGAAAATTCGCAGGGAAGTAGTTTAGAGCCAGGAGAAAAAATTTTTTGGTTTTTGTCAAACAACTCACAAATATCATATGAAAGCACCCTTTTTCGGTTAGATAGCGAAAAACTAGATAAAATTTACTACGATTTCATGCCAACAGTTATATACACTCCGATATAAAAATTTGAAATAAAACGACTTTGAATTCGATATAATTGAATTAAATTAGTATACTACCCAAATTTATTCTATAATGTGCGTTCATGAATAATTTGCATCATATATTGATAAAATTTCGGTATGATTATTTCAATTTCTGCACATAAAATTTAAAGCATATTCAACACACACACACACAACACACACACACATATATATATATATATATATATATATATATATATATATATTTCTATGGCTATATATTTCCCAGTGCGTTCCGGTGGCGAAGTCGCCCCGTAAATTTTATCCTCTCGCCGTTCTATATAGAACAGTATAGTTCTAGGTTGTTGACTGTAACTATTGTTGACACATAGCGTGAATAATATTCATAATTTGATGACATCAAATATTGTTTCCGTACTTCATAATTCATTTCGCCGGCAAATTGAAACATGATATTCATTATATTTTCTGCAGTAGTTTTATCACAAAGAGGGAGGGACAGAGGAAACTTTTGTTATACAATATAATATAAATACATAAAAATCATCATCCTAAGTTTTTATACTGTCAATATAAATACCCCAATTATCAATCTATTATATTTTATTCTTGATCCTTTCATCCCTTCAGTCTGCTCTATTTATATTCAAAAGGACGTATCTGCTTCGTCACCACGAAAAAGTTCGCCATTTCAATGAGAAAAAGACTTTGAAGGTGGAGGACTAAGAAGGTGACATAATTACTGTGCAAACTTCTCCATCGGAAGAGGAAAAGGAAGAAAACTTTTCCGTTTTCCGTTTTCTGGTTAGCAGATTTCTTGACGAAAATAGACGCTTACTCATTTGAATTTAAAGAGTAAATGACACATTTAATTATATATATATATATATATATATATATATATATATATATATATATATATATATTTGAAAGTCGCCCAAATTTTTTTCTGGCTAAAAATAGGCGAAGTAAATATCGTGTTATTTTTGTGAAATGAAAAACCTGTTAGTAAAAATACTGTTGGGGCGAAAAGCTTTTTTGAGTGCTTTAGTGCCTTGAACAAATATAACACTCTCCGGTATATATATATATATATATATATATATATACTAGCTGACCCGCCAGACGTCTATATTTTACATAAATTTCATAACAAATGTATTTTCAGTGTTTAGATGTTGATTTAGAAATATGACTTTTTTGCACTAATTTATTAAATAATATTCTCGAGCACTATTCAAAAATCAACATCAGAGGTCTTGCCCCATTTTTGTTTAAATTTATTAATTATGCATATTTGTATTTGAAATTTAATATTTTATAAGGTTGTCAAATATCTCCCTTCCGCCTTTTTGTATTATAAATCAAGAGCAAAAAAGTGGAAGGGAGATATTTGACAACCTAATAATTAACAATTTCGGTATCAAATGCGATTTTAAAGTATACCCAGTTGCTCTAGCGCTTTATAAAGTTAGGCAATATTTCATTCAAATCAGATTAACGGTTCAAAAGTTACAAAATATTTTATGAATAAATGCACACGTACCGGTCTGAAGTTGTTCGCGCTACAAATCGTACAGTGGCCCCAATGGCCCAAAAAAATTTTTATATCGTAAAAATTGATGTGGGGTATCAAATGAAAGGTCTCGACGAGCACTATACAAATATCGATGTCAAAAGTCTTATATAATTTTTGTTTTATTTTTTTGTATATTTATAGTATTCATATATAATTTTAATATTTTTCAGATTATTTAATTGTGTACAAATTTATTTATTTATTTTTTCATTTATATCGGATAAAAAGTTTAATAGATACAACAAATTTAATAAATAAATGTGCTCGTACCAGTCTAAAGTTGTTCGCACTACATATACTACAGTGGGCCAAATGGGCCCGAACATTTTTTGTATAGTAAAAAATGATGTGGGGTATCAAATGAAGGGTCTCGATGAGCTCTATACGAATATCGATGTCAAAAATCGTATACGATTTTTGTTTTCTTAAATAATTTTCATATGTAATTTTTTTTATGCTATATAAAAATTATTACCTACGAATTGAGGATTAAAATAAAGTAGCTTATTCGCTATAAGCTGACACTTGTAAATATATATATATATATATATATATATATATATACCTCTACAATTTTATATTTTCCAAGTGCGAAATGTCAGAAAAAATCACTTTGAAATCTGCGCTGGATTTCGCAGAGAGAGTTTGCAGTAAAAAGACAAAAAAGTAGCAAAAAAATATCAAAAAAAAATTCTGGGGAAAAGTAACGGACGTAAAAACATGAATTATTACTTCGTAGCAACACATCCGCTTGCAACCGCAGAAAAATATACAGCCAGTTGTAAATGACTGAGGATTTTGCTAGATTTTTTTGCTACAAAGAATTGTAGAGTGAATTTTGTAAAGTTAGAAGAAATAATCTTTCAAACATTATTTTAATTACAATACTAAACTAACTCATCAACTATTTAATCCTTGCTATGTGTATGAAAACCTGCTCTCCGTCGTTTTTTCTGCCATATCTCTCGGTATAATATCCACACATAATTCCATACATTTTCCATCTCAATTTTCCTACTTGTTTATTCTATTTATTATATTTTCCTCTGTTTTTCTTTTTTTTTCTTTTATGTGTCGGCGTCATTCGTAGCCTTTTCTCTCGGCATAAATCTCCTCACGGTGGAGAGACGACACATTTGGCAAAAAGTCGCTAATTATGTCGAGAACAGTGCCAGAAAATATTTTGCACATGACAGAGGTACTTAGAAAGGAATTAGGATAAATATATGAAGGTAAAAATTGTTGATTTAGTATACAGAAGTGCGCAGGTGCGTCAATTTTAGACACTAAATATGACATGGGACTATTATGAGATCTGTAAGTTGATGCATTTTTTATAGGTAATTTTGTTCCAACATAAATTAATGTGTTGATGCAGTTTAATGAAGAATATTATTGTCTTTATGGTGGTGTAAAAATATTTAAGCAGTTTCATACAAAATTATTTCGATATTGATAAAAGCATCGAACTGTTCTCATCGAAAATGCACCGACTGTTCTAGTACAGTCACAAATTTCTAATAGCGCACAAGCAACAATTTGGACATTTGGGCGTTTTTTATACCAAAGTTTGCTCCAACATAAATTAGTGTGTTGATGCAGTTTGATAGAGGATTTTATTGTCTTTATAGTGATGTAAAAACATGCATACGATTTTATACAAAATTGTTTAGAAATCAATAGAATTAACTCTAGTTGCATCGACTTTTCTAGTACGGTTTGACTAGTGTCTAGTAGAAATTTTGACTTTTGAACATTTTTTATAGAAAGATTTTTCTAACACAAATTAATGTGTTGATGCAGTCTTATACAATTTTTTCTTGTCTTCATAGTGATGTAAAAATATAGATACAAATTATTTATTAATCTCATACAAAATTATTTCAAAATCAATAAAATTATCTAAAATTGCATCGACTGTTCTAGTCTTATAGCGTATCAGCAACAATTTTGATATTGAAACACTTTTTATACAAAAATTTGTTCCACTCTAAATTAATGTGTTGATGCAGTCTTTTGCAAAATTTTATTATCTTTATAGTGATGTGAAAATATACAGATTCATAGAAAATTATTCCGAAATCAATAAAAGTATCAAAAATTGCACCGACTTTTCTAGGACAGTCAAATTTCTGACGAGCAACAATTTGTCATTTGAAATTTTTTTGCAAGAAAAATTGTTCCAATACAAACTAATGTGTTGATGCAGTTTAATAGAGCTTTATAGTGAAAAACATTTTATACACTTCCATACAAAATTATTTTTGAATCAATAAAAGTATCTGAAATTGCACCAATTTTTCCAGTAAAGTCACAAACGCATTATATGAAAAACATCTTACGCTCTCGTTGTATGGTGTATGTATAAATGTATATATATGTATATATACATGTATATATATATACATATATACATATGTATATATGTATATGTATGTATGTATACAATATTTCTCCTTCTATATGGCCATCATTGCCATTATTTTCTGAATCAGCGGAGCCGAAACAAAGGAACCTTTTGCTCGCTGAACAAAACATTCGCAGATATGAAATACGAACGTTTGTTGTGTTATATATACTGTATATATATATATATATATATATATATGTGTGTGTGTGTATATATATATGTAACATATATCAACGTATATGTTACTTGTCAGTAACATACATATACATGTGTATTTTATCCCGGTTATCCTGTAAACAGATTTCGTTCGACCGATTTTCAGAAGGTCGGAGTAAGAAATAATATATTTTTTATTTACTTTTTTGGTTGAGGCAGGTCCAGAGATTTGTATAATTCAAAATACATCAGTGATTTTTAATGCAATGTTAATAAAATTCTCTAGTCATCTTTAATAAGAGAACATTGGCTTATGAATAGTTTATATATTTTTATTCATTTATTTAGTAATTGGGTTTGTGGCAGAATTTTGTGAAAAATATGTTTCTTCTCAAATATTGTAGTTTCTACTAGTTCTAAACAATATCAGTGGTTCTCGAAATATTAATAAAAATGTCACAGAATAACACGATATTCTATAACAATGTATATAATAAAATTTTGAATAAAAATTAGTAAAATAAAACATATTTTTTGTTACAAGGTGTAAATTCTGGTATTCTTTTTATTTCTATAAATACCTTGAAAGTTTTGTTCAGACCAATTTATGACAAATACATTAGTAAAAACTAGATAAAATTTACTAAAATCTAGTATAAACTGTTTTACATATTTGTATGTAAAATTTTTGCATAATTCGTAGTTGAAATGCGGACTTTAGTATTTTGATACTTGGTATTATATGAATTTAGGGACATTTTTTTATGTTTCTTCAAATAAGTTTAAATTCGCAACCATTATAATTTGTTTACATTAGTAAAAACTAGATAAAATTTACTAACATTTGGTAAAAACTGTTTTATACACTTGTATATAAAAATTTCTTATAATCCGTAGTCGAAATGCGGACTCTAGTATTTTGATACTTTGCAATATATGATTTTAGGGACATTTTTTTTACGTTTCTTCAAATAACTTTTAATTTTTTTTAGGACATTGTAATTTGCTTACATTAGTACGAACTAGATAAAATTTATAAAAATCTAGTGAAAATTGTTTTATATACTTTTATATATTTTTTTTGCATAATTTGTAATCGAATTGCGGATTTTAGTATTTTGATACTTTGCTATACATGAATTTAGACTTTTTTTACGTTCTTCAAATAACTTTTAATTTTTATTCCGGGCATTATATTTTGTTTTTATTAGTGCTAACTAGATAAAATTGACTAAAATCTAGTATAAGTTGTTCTATACACTTACATAATAAAATTTTGAATAAATCTTATCGAAACTTTAATTTTGTAGTAATATATTTAGCATAATGAGAATATTGGTTATTTTTTAAAATTCTTTGAATATCTTGAAAATTTTGCCTAGGCCAATATATATAATATACTCGTACATTACTAGATACTATACTTTTTCACGTTTTGTGAATTCTAAACATTATAATTTATACAAGTGAAAACTAGATAAAATTTACTAAAATCTAGTAAACACCGTTATATACACTTGCATATAAAATTTTTAATAACACACCCATTTAAAATTGGCAAGCAACGTTTTAATAAAGAGTGCTCAGAGATTATGAGTATACTTAGTAAATTATGAATAGGCAAATTGATACATTTGTAAATGATATTGTATATATATATATATATATATATATATATATATATATATATATATATATATCACCTACATATAAATCATTTCTATCATATATATCCCTTGTCCCAAAATCTCTGCACTATATTCCAGATAGCATCTTGCGAGTTAAACTCAGGGAACGGGTAATTAAATTCCCAAGTCCAGAATTTAGGCAACAATAGGCAAAGACTATAGACGATCCAATGGCAACCAACCAACCAACTAAAGTCTGGTGGTTGTGGCTCTTCAGCCAATTCTATTCCGCAGAATAATCTTTTGTTAGCATCATCCACCACCTTGTCTTGAATAACAATTAACTTAACTAACTTTAGCAACCGTTTATTGTATGCAAATCGAGTAAACTATAGTAGATGGGTAATAGAAACAGATGGAATTATGTCAATCAATTTTTTTTATCTAAATCAGATGCCAAAATTAAAAGTTATTTGAAGCATAGTAAAAAATGTCTTCCGCATTTAGACTGAGAATTAATCAACATTTTTGTATCCAGGTGTGTATCAGGGCTTATACTAGATTTTAGTAGTTTATCTAGTTTATGTTTGGGAAGAAAATTAAATGTTATTTGAGGAAACGTACAAAAATGTCCAAGATCCATATAATGCCAAGTAACAAGTTCAAAATTTATCAAATCAAGAGTATATAAAAACTTTCATTAGATATTAGTACATTTTACCTAGTTTTTAGTTATATAAACAAATTTTAATGTCCGGAATAAATATTAAAAATTATTTGATAAAATCCTGGAGAAAAATCATATTTCAAAGTATTAAAATACTAAAGTCCGCTTTTCAACTACGAATTATGCAAAAATTTTATATCAAACATAAAACAGTTTTTACTAAATTTTAGTATAGTTTTTACTTTACTACTTCCTAGAGAAAATTTTCAAGATATTCACAGAAATGTAGAAAAATTTACTAATAATGTAACTAATGTAGACAAATTATAATGTCCAGAACAAAAATTGAAAGATATTTGAGGAAACGTAAAAAAAGCCCTAAATTCTAAGTATATAAAACAGTTCTTACTAGATTGTAATAAATTTCATCTAGTTTTCATTGATGTAAACAATTTGTATTATCCGAGATAAAAATTTAAATTTATTAGAGAAAATGTAAAAAAAAATTCCTAAATTCATGTATAGCAAGGTAACAAAATACTAAAGTCCGCATTTCAACTACGAATTATGCAAAAATTTTATATCAAAGTATATAAAACAGTTTGCACTAATATTTAGTAAATTCTATATAGTTTTCACTGATGTATAAATATAACAATGTTTGTGAAGAAAATTAAAAGTTATTTGAGAAAACGTAAAAAATGTCTCCAATTCATATATTGCTAAGTATCAAAATACTAAAGTCTACAATTCAACTTCAAATTATGCAAAAAAAATTATATCAAAGTGTATATAGCAGTTTTTGCTAGATTTTAGGAAATTTTATTTAGTTTTTACCGGTGCTTATAAAATAAAGTGACCTGGGAGAAATTTTCGCGGTATTTTAAAAAATATAAAAAACTGTTCCATTTCCTATCATATGATAGGTTGTCAAATATCTCCCTTCCGCTTTTTTGCTCTTGGTTTATAATATAAAAAGGCGGAAGGGAGATATTTGACAACCTAATATATTATCAGAAAATGAATTTTACAACAATTTTTACACAAAATTTCATTATACAAGTATATATAACAATTTTTACTAAGTTTTAGTAAATTTCATGTAGTTTTTACTGAAGTATACAAATTACAATGTTTTGGAATAAAATTTTAGGTCGTTCTAAGAAATATAAAAAAATGTCAAAAATTTATATATAATTTGCTAATTATCAAAATACTAAAATTAAAAAAAATATATTTTGAAGACTTACTATGTCAAATTCAAAATTTTATTAACAATTTCTCTATAAATCTCATTTTTCCTTTATCTTCTAAATATGACTAAGGCGGGTAATGTTTCGGAGGAAAGGAAAGGAAGGGTCTACGTTCTACGATATCGTCCTATGCCGAAGGGTTAGTTTATGACCATATCCATCGCAATCGCAGTTTGTTTTATTATCAACGAACCAAGACTCCGGTCATAAATCGAGTTATGACCGACGCCAGACAAAATGTCGCAATCCGCAGACCGGAATACTGATAACGAGTTATGAAAGCATTTGCTCAAATTTATTCATTTCATAATAGATACATACATAACACACACACACACACACATATATATATATATATATATTATATATATATATATATATATATAATATTTGACCGGCAAGCATTTATCATTTTATGTCTCCATCACGAATCCCATGAGTCAAATATATTCTTCTAGTTGTGGCCTATTGGTAATTCCTATAGATCTTCAAAAATTTTATTATATATATATATATATATATATATATATTAGAAAAAAATCTATTTGGATTTACGTAAATGTGTGAGAATTTTGTACAGTTTTCCCCATAATGATTCCATACGAAAGTATCAGTGCACTATTAATAAAAAATAGTTTTCAATATATTGATAAAAATTCACAATGTTTTTTCAAAGATTAAATAAATGTGTACAGTTTAATAAAATGTTTGTCAAAATTATTTAATAATATGATATTTGAATTAAAATGGTTTAAAACGTTTTTTTCTATAATTGTTTGGAATATCTAAAAGATCATTTCAGCGATTTCAAATAATTTATAATAATTACCTTACGCAAACAAAACATTTGTTTAATATATAAATCAGGTATAATTTCAAAAATAAATTAAGAAAAACGATTTTGGTTGATGTTTTTTAGAATAAAGTAACATAAATACAACACAACAAATTTTGATACTCAGCTATATGTAAACTTTGGACATTTTTTTACATTTCTGTGAAAACCTTGAAAATTTTCCCTAGGTTACTCCTTTTTGTATACATCAGTAAAAACTAGATAAAATTTACTGAAATCTAGTAAAAACTGTTTTACAAACTTTGATTCCAGGCATCAAAATTTGTTTACATTAGTAAACAAGTAGATAAAATTTACTAAAATCTCGCAGAAACTGTTTTATATACTTTGAAATAATCTTTTTGCATAATTCGTAGTTGAAATTCGGACTTTAGTATTTTGTTACTTTGCATTACATGAATTTAGAACATTCGTTAAATAACAAATAATTATTATTTTGGACATGTTAATGCTCCTTGTATATATATATATATATATATATATATATATATATATCCCTGTATCTCCATCGTCACTCAATTCCCAATCAAGTGCCTTTATTTAGCTTTATCAAGACGACCTCATTAAATGTTGCTTATATCATATCTGTATAATAATATTCCTTTCGTCGTCCTTTATTTTCGGTAATGTCCTTCCCCGTGTATAATTACGCCACGTCAAAGGAATTAATCGCAAT
Organism: Ctenocephalides felis; assembly: GCF_003426905.1. Classification (NCBI taxonomy): domain Eukaryota; kingdom Metazoa; phylum Arthropoda; class Insecta; order Siphonaptera; family Pulicidae; genus Ctenocephalides; species Ctenocephalides felis. Next base: position 6,266,862 of record NW_020537758.1, on the reverse strand, counting down.
GTTTGCGGAATCTAATCAGAAAAACTCCTAAACAAACACGAGTCTTATTAGAATCCTACGTGAGAGATTGCGAGATGATGAGATGGGAGGACGAAGGGAATTACTTGGTGGTAAAAATTAAAGGGCACGTGGTAAAGGACATAGGAGATTGGTTGTTCATTTGGCTAAAAAGGTCCATTGCTGATATCTCAAAAATATGTAAAGTTAAGAATGTCTACAGGTAATTATCAAAAAAATGGTTTTTCCTGTTGTGGTACGTATGTATATCTTTAATTATTTTAAATATAAAATTAAATTTAATTTATAAACTTTGTAAATATTTTTTAGATACTGATTAACAAAAATTGCTGAATGATGACGCACAATCCGTGTCAAAACGAATATTATAAATAAATATTTGTATTTATTTGTTTTCTTTTATTTCGACAATTGGCTGAAAATCAATATTCAAGATATATATATATATATATTAGTGATGTGCCAAGTCGAATCAAGTGATTCGAATCATTCGAATCAAGCCTTTAACGACTTGATTCGAATCAGATTTTACTTGATTCGAATCAACTCGTATCAAGCCGCAAAATATTTACTGTGATAAAATATGTATTAACACAAATTTTTCATAAATATAAAATTTTTCATAAATATAAATATAAAAAAAATGTTTTAATTTAATTCAATATTATAATAATATAAAAAATAAATATCATAAATATAAAAAATAAATAATGAATAAAATCATGCGAGCCACCCGACTTTAATATGCTTAAATGTATCGGCCGACTCCAATCGTCTTTATATGACTTTAACCGCATTCATCGACTAACTATATCATTCGACATCATACGGCTCAAACCGAGTCAAGCGGCGATATGAGTTATTCCGACTTCATGAGCCAAACCGAGTCAAGCGGCGTTCTGAGTTGTTCCGACTTCATATGAGTCAAACCGAATCAAGCGGCGTTATGAGTTATTCCGAATTCTGATTCGAATCATCCCGACTTCAAGCCGTTCGAGCGATATGAGTTCAAGCGATATGAGTTAACCGTATGGGCGATACAATGCGTCGTCGTTCTTGCATGTTTATTTATTTTACGGAGAGCTGAGAGCGATTTTGTTCGTGAAATATCAATACCCAATTTTGATAATAACTAGCTGTAAGTGGAATTCTGTCTTAAGGCAATTAGGGCATCGTGCCTTAAGGCAAATTGCTGGAACTTCCCGTACCAAAAATTATTATTTTTTTTTTAAAACGATTAACATTTTTGAAAAAAAATTACTTTGAAAAAATAAGATTTTTGAGAAACTATAAATTGGACAAAAAATTAGTTTTATTTTGAAAAAAAAAATTTTTTTTTTTTTAAATTTTTTTTTTAAAAAATTTGTTTTTTTTGAAAAAATTTTTTTTTTCTTTATTTTGACATATTGTGGAAGATCTGAACTTTTTTTTCAAAGCAATCGTACTGCTTTAACTACATAGGGACAAAATATAAAGCGCGTAAGCGCCGCGTCGCTGTCTAACGCATAAGCATTGGTACGGAACCGATAGGAATGTTAACAAAATGTATACTTATTGTTAAAATCTCTATAAAATGTCTGATAATTTGATGTGCATATGTCTAATGATCATTTTTGACCGCCAAATGGCTCATTTTTTTACTTTTTCCTCTATATCTCCGAAACCGCTGGACCTACCTTCATGAAAGTTGTATCGATTCTTCATCTTGTCAATACAAATAAAATGTTTTTTGAATTATTAAAATCGGACGCTCCGTTCTCTTAAAAACTGAGTTACCGTTTTCGGAACTTTTTGCCCCGTATCTTCGGAACGGCTTGACCTGCCTTTGCCAAAAACTAATCAGCACGTCTCCTTATCAATACGGATCGAATGTTTTTTGAATTATTCAAATCGGTTGATCCGTGTTCCCGAAATCGTCGACGAAAATTTGTATCCGCACATACATACACACACATACATACATACATACATACACACACACATACACACACACACACACACACACACACATACATCCATTTTTTCTAAGGTATGCCAAAATGTTCAGAAACCTCTGAAACGTAAAGATATATAAAAATTTTCATTTTCGATTTTTTTGCGATTACTATAACTTGCCCTACGGGAAGTTAATAAGTGTTTTAGATTTTAAATGTTATCAGAATAAACCACTCGAAATTATGAAACGAGTTTCGGGAATCTTTTAATTTAATTCTCTTATGAAACAATTACTAAACACCAGAAAGTCAGTAAATAATATGTTAACTTCTGATTATGTAAGTAATGGCAAATTCACATTAATTAAATTAACTTTCAGCTCTCAGTTTAGATGCGATCCTTTACTGATTACATAGTAAAATAAACAATCGACCCATGATTCCAAATATTATTTTATATACTTTAGTTATGCACAATTGTTTGGTAATTTATTATGGTAAATTAATTTGAAGATATGTTTCAGCCGTCTTCAAAATTATATCATTTTTAATAATTTTCAGAATATACTTTTTGATAGTAATTTATGTTTACAATTTCTACTTTGTCGGTTATATTGGTTAAACTGACAATTTTGATTATAAATTTGGATCACTTTTACTAAATTAATACATCCATGATTTTTTTTGTCCATATATATACTTGATTCGAGTTGATTCGAATCATGATTCGAATCAGGTTTTTCTCTGATTCGAATCATTCGAATCAGGAATTTTTCGAGTCGGCACATCACTAATATATATATATATATATATATATATATATATATACTATTAAAATCTGGATCTCTAAACCATTAAATAAAGGTGTTCAAAAACCCCAATTGCTCCCCATTGGTTTTCCCACAGCCCTCCAAAGGGTACGGTATTTAAATTTAACGGTTATTGCCCTTTGCTTTTGCTACCTGTGCAAAGCAATAAATAGTTGGAGAGCTTAACGCTCGAGTAAGCTCCAAAATTTTATAAGAATATATATATATATATATATATATATATATATATATATATATACAGCGAGAGCTTTTCTTCAGATGGTGAAATAATATAATAAAATTGTTTTTGGGCATCCATCTAGTAATTAAAAACAGTTTTATTGAAAGAAATTGTTTTTATTCAGAAAACATACGTTTCGGTTCTTGATTTGATCCATCTTCAGTGCATACAAATAAATTGAAAAAACACAAAAATAACACGAAAATTGTACGAAAAAACTATGAAACACAAATTGATGAACGTCGAATCATGATAAATTTAAAATAATTGTAAAATTAAAATTAAAATAAAAATAAATAATATATTTTATTAAAAAGCTTATTTCAAACAAAACATGTTTTCAGCTTGGAGTTTGTGTAACAAGTGTAATTTTCGTGTTATTTTTGTGTTATTATATAGACAAATTGCAAAATTAGGTTATTTTGTAACAAATTAAATATTTTGCATTTTGTCAATAAAAAAGAGAATTGTACCATATGCGAAATTTTAAACACACCTTTGATTTAAACAATCCCGTTATTTTATCTATTGAACAAAATGTTGATCTAAGAAGGTTTTCATTTTTTTAAATTCACAATGTGTTAATAAGAGAAGTTGTTCTTCTTTGCTTTTTGACAGCTATCAAAATTTAATTCATGTATGTAAGTCTGATTTTCTTAATATTTGAACAATTTTTTACCACTTGATATTTTCTTTTTTTCTTCTTTTTCAGAATTCGAAATATCCCGATTTATTTTTCAAAATTCTATATACATATATACATATTTTTTGTTTTTAGAACAAAATATTGATGTTTTGATTGTCAAATTTTATATAAAATAATTTTAAACAGATTTGGTACGTATAATTTTAATTCTGTTTTATTTTATTTTGTTACTTTATTTTATTACTCTGTTTATATTTTAGCTGAATGATGAGCTAGCACAAAAGCTCGAAACGTATTAAAGAAGATTTATATTTACGTTCTGTTATTATTTTTTCGACTTGTGGCTAAAAAACCTTATCACAATACATATATATATATATATATATATATATATATATATATATATATATATATATATATATATATATATATAGATAGATATATATTATTTAGATATATAAATATTTAAACAAAGTCACAACAAAATACATCAAACAATCCATCCCCTCTGTATCCATTACCAAATCATCATTTAATTTCCCCAACACCTCTATACCCTTCCCCTCTATACCCTACCCCTCTATACCCTCCCCCTACCCACGGTGACTGTAAATAGAGAGTTTTGTTTGAGCCGATGTCACACACAACAGAAGAACTAAGCTGAGTACGTGTTTTCGGACATGTTTGCTTTTTACGGGGATTTCCGACACCCAAAACCCTCCACCAGGAAACAGGACACACATGTCCCTCCACCCGTCGTATGTACGTACGTGTCCTTTTTCGGTGTTAATTCCCTCGCACGCACATGTGTAATCTGTCCGGTGGGAAAATGGTAAAGGACACTGGTTTGAGGATGAGGTTGTTAATTTTAATACAAAGGTAAATGATACAGGTTTCATATAATATTGATAAAAATATTTAGATTTGTAAAATAATATTTGGTACCCAGTTTTTTTTTCTTCAGATAATATTTTCTACCCTCAGTGCAAGTGTGAACCTCTTATAATGTATATTTCTTTTTTCCAAAGGGTAAAACAACAAGCTCCATATAGTGAATTTGTTCCAAATCATTGACTCGCCAATGGTTCACAAGAACTCTATATACATATAATGCAAAAAAGTGTTCTCTGCCATAGTGGCATACTGGAATATATATGACTACAATGGCTGGAATGGCTTTTTTCTGTTTTTCAATGTTTATATATACGAAAAGTTTTATTGGCAGTTACTGGATAAAAGATATATCTATATATATACATATATTTCGAATGAATATTCAATATAAATCATGGGAGTAATTTTCATGGTGCTTTAACATTTTTTTATATATAATTTTGTTCCAACACAAATTCAGGTGTTGATGTAGTCTGTTGAAGAATTTCATTATCTTTATTGTGATGTAAAAATATTTTTATAGTTTCATACAACATTATTTAGAAATCGATAAAAGTGTCTAAAATTGCAGCGACTTCTCTAGTACAGTCACCTAATAAGGGCAAATTTAATATAGGAACATTGTTTATAAAAAAAATTCTTTTAATTAAGTATTAAGAAAAAATTTTATTTAAAAACTAAAATCCTGATATTGAAGAATAGTAGGTAGGACTGTGTATATGAATGTTATATACTATATAATGCCCAAATTTTATCATTTTTGATAACTTTAACAAAATTTTAGGGTAATTGTAACCGCAAATGTTTCGCATATGTGACAACATTTAGTTTTGCCAATAATTGTACTAATTTAGCAATTGACAAATTTGCAATTCACAAAGGGATATTGTATATGGATAGAGTAACCACAATTCGACATATGGTGGATGAAAATAATTTATATATATATATATATATATATATATATATATACATATACATTTACTCCTCTTGCATTTTGAACCGGTGCAAAACTCTAGTTTTTCGTAAATATCTTAAAAACGGTTAATTATACGAAAGATATGCTTTAATAAAATATAAAATTATATACACTTTTTATACTCTTATATAATTTTTTTGTGATAACAATTGCAAAAATCAAACTCTTCTACTAAGGTGAAAAAAATTGCATTTAATTTTTCCAAATTTTATAAACAAAAATAAGTATTAGTAAAAAATAAATATAAATATATATATATATATATATAGAACATATAAAATCTATTGCCATGAAGTCTGTTCTAATTTTAATTAATATTTTTCCCAACAAAACATTTTTTTTCTATTTTCTACGATATGGTTTAGGAAAAACTGTTGCAAGTTGTAAAACGTTAGTTCTTTGTACATTTTTATGAAAGATATAAAGACGTTATTACATCAATAGCACAAATAAAATATTTTATGAAAAAAATAGCTACAATAAAGCCGACATAATGAGATCTCATATTTCTTGGAAAGGAATTTATTATTTGATGTTACTACACGGCATTAGAGCAGATTGTTGTAATACACGATATATATATATATATATATTGTTACCCAGCAGGTAGAAAAGCAGCATGAAGCCAAAGAAAAGAAAATTTCATTTTACAAGTAATAAAGAGATTTCTCTCCAAAAGTTATTGCTATGTGTGAGAATAATGTGTTATTATGTTAGTACGACCACTATATATATTCTGGGAGATAAGAAATTCAACACATAAACATAAATAACATGGACGATAATATTTTTATTTAATTTAAAAGAATGCAAAAAATCTGGTGGAAAAACTTACTCTAGATGTTTCAGTTGCTTACGCTGATCGGAGCAATTTTTGATACTTTTATTGATTTCGATATAAATTTGTATGAAACTGTACAAATATTTTTACACCACTATAAAGATAATGCAATTCCTCATAAGACTGCATCAACACATTGATTTGTGTTGGAACAAAATTTTTTATAAAAAATACCTAAAGTCTAAATTACAAATTTTATAATAGCATAGTTGTATATTGAGTAGCAAAAATGACGCACATGCACACTTCTGTATACTGCATCAACCATATTTACCTATATATACATACATATACATATATAGATATATAAACATACCCTGCCAATATCACCAGTGTCAAGATTCTAAGAAAACATTTTCTTTGCATTTTTATTTCAACATTTTTTCACCAGCTTCAATCTCATTTCCAACACCTGTACGTGTATTTTTTTCATTTTTCTGTATTTTTTGCAGTTTTTTTTACTTTCAGTTGCATGCTAGCTATATGTATGTATGTACTCTGTGGTGATGAAATCTCCACATGCGTATTCTGGTACAAGCAATTTCAAAGAGCACTCTCCACAGTTGGATTGAATATTGCTTCAAATCGGAATTTATATAGGTATATATATATATATATATATATATATATATATATATTTTATATGTATATATATGAAATATTTTGTGTGATTTCTGCGGTTTTGATACGCCAAAGGCGACAAATTAACAGTTGCGTGAATGATTCAAAAAATTGTTTTACTAAGAGTCGATCAATTTTGGGAATTTGAAAATCACGAATAACTATTTTGACATTCAAACATTTTTTATGAAAAAAAATGTCCTAACATAAATTATTGTGTTATCACAGTCCTTTGACACCGTTTCATACAACATTATATCGAAATTGATAAAAGAATCAAAAATTGCGCCGACTTTTCTAGTACAATCATAACCAACTGATAATTTAGATGTTTGTACATTTTTTACAAAAAAATATTGTTCTGAGCTAAATTAGTGTGTTAATGCAGTCTTTTAAAGAATTTCGGTATCTTTATATTGATGTAAAAACATTTATATAGTTTCACACAAAATTATTTCGAAAACGTTAAAAGTATCTAAAATTGTACCGACATATCTGGTACATTCACATACTAGTAGCGGACGAGCAACAACTTTGACATTCATTCAAACATTTTTTATAAAAAAAATTGTTTTGAGCCAAATTAATATTTTAATGCAGTCTTATACAGAATTTTATTGAATTTATAGTGAGTAAAAACCAAATTAATTTATTGATGCAGTCTTATAGAGACTTTCATTACCTTTATAGTGATGTAAAAACATTTATACAGCCTCATACAAAATTATTTCGAAGTCAATAAAACTACCAGAAATTGCACCACTACAACCAAATATTCAAAAAGTTTATATAAAGCACCAAGCCGTACTAAAAATCTCATAATTATCAAGCAGTATGAAATCAATTAATTTCATGGCATTTACAATTCAAATTGACGTTGATTGCTGAGGCACCCTCTACATGCATCAAAACTAAAATCATACAAATTTCATACAATTCCGAAAAAAAACTCTCCGATCTCCATTTTTCTCAATTACACAATTTTCCTAAATTTTTTCTCCACTCTCTATAAAAACTCGGGCACATTTTCCATCTCATCGGATTCCATCCAAAAAAAAACGAAAACAAACAAAAGTCGTCGGTATTCAAAATATTTTTTAATCGATTCGATGGGATATTATTCGGGGACAGAAGGGAATAATATTCGAGGGAAAAATGTCTATAAAGGGAATTCCTTCCGAATGGGAAGGTAATCTGGGAAAAAAGTGCCAACGGAAATTAAAACAAGCTGGGATGGAAATCGAGTTCAGATTTTTGATGTGGAGGAATTTGAATTTTATATATATATATATATATATATATATATATATACATATATATTTCTATAATCGTGTGCAATTATGTTATATAATATCTCGACATTTGAAACAGACATAATCCGGAATCATTTAATGGCAGAGCCCTAGTAAAGTTGGCAGCGCTAAGCTACGCAGCGATTATCTAATCTTGCTAATTGCCTGCCATAATATCCTGAATAACACTCCTCCATCGTATCCTACAAACTAAGATGTAGAATGTAATACCATTTCCATATACATACATACACAAAATAAAAATAAACCTGTAAAAAATCATTTTACTCGGTCAGTTCATATAAGTCTTTTATATTTTTTGTGGAAAGTTTGAGAACCTGCGGTGGAGTCAGAATGGAATATGTAATAAGTAAAGTTGCTCAAGAAAGGTTCTTTACCATCCTATATCCTTTGTTTTGCAAATCATTCCGTTTTCCCTTTGGAACAGTACAATAAAACAAGGTTTAGTCGGATGCTAAGAGAATATTTGACAAGACAAATGAATTGCCTGAAGCTAACATTACTGTAGGAAGCTTCTTAGACATTTAAAATAGTTCACTAAATAGTTAACACGATGTTAAACAAACAGCATTGGTAATAGTTTGAAAATTTAGTTAAAAAATTGTGACTACTGAAGTCAAAACTTTTTAGACTCAAAAGAAATGATTTCATTACATTGAGGAGCGAGTCCCTAAAATATTTTTTAACCCGAAACAAGCCCTCGCTCGAGGGTCGCTAAAACGTCGCGCGGCCGGAAAATGGAATTAGTAAGAAGTCTTAAAATTTATATGTATATATATATATATATATATATATTTATTTAATTATTTATTATATAAATATATATATATATATACATATATATAATACTAGCTGACCCGGCAAACGTTGTTTTGCTAAGTGAGGTAAAATCTAAACAATTTCTAGAGAATTAAAAATATTAATACTTTTAGTGTGTAAGGATGTGTTGTTTGAATGCTATATACAATAAGGTATTATAAAAACAAAAAACCCCATTAGTTTGTCTATATTTTGTCTGGAAGCTTTATATACTTTCTATAGAAATCATGGTATAATCCAATCCAAGTCTGTTTTGGTCTTTCGACTTATTGATTACGTTTCAAGTTTTTCAGATCCTTTTTGGATTCTCGATTTTGTGTATAATTGTAAATAATACTACTAAGCTTATAAAAAAATTTCAAATTTCTGTGAGTAGAGATAGAAAATGAATTAGGTATTTCTTTTTCTTTGATATTTTGATTTTTTAGTAACACTTGCGGTCCTATTACATGATTTTACTGAATAGCAAATTTATAGCTGTTTTTGTAAGAAACATGTGTGATTTTATATTTTTATAATTTAGTACACATATTAAGAAATAACATACTGGAATTTTGGAGCTCTAGCATAACGTTTTATATTTTTAAATATTTTTCAGAATACTCATCAAACCGTGGACTTGCAACTATCGGAAACTATATATGCAAGAGTGCATTTGTTCACAAAATTGCACATTTATAGCTTTTTTTGTTAGAAACATATGTATTTGATATTTTTATAATTGAGTACATATATTAGGTAATAACATACTAAAATTTTATAGTTCTAGTGTAATTGGTATATTTTTAAAACATTTTTCAAAAGTACTTCTCATATCATATCCAACCGTCGTTTCGCAACTAATAAAAATAGAGTATGCAAGTGTGCATTGCAATTTTTTAGTTTCTTTTGTTTGAAACATATTTGATTTTATATTTTTATAACCAGTACACATATTAAGAAATACCATACTATAATTTCATAACTGTATTACAACACTTTATATTTTTAGTTTACGTCAAAACGTTTTTGTATATAAATTTAACTACGAACAAAACTACTTACGATAACTTAATCATAATTAAATAATATTCACATGAAACATCCTTTTAAACGTAATTGAACATCATCTGTCAAAAACGTTATGCCATTTGACGTATTAGCCACCGTCCATTGTTTTGTTTAAATTACGCTTCTACAAAAAATTTCAAACTAAAAATGTAAAGTTTCTACGCGATTTTGAAATAATATCTCACCTTTCCGACAACCTACTGATTAGCACGAATTTTTCAAGACCAGGACTGGCCAAACCGGTTTAGCCGTTTTCGAGTTTTAGGGGATCATTTATCGAGAGCTCCATTTTTATATGTAATACAACAATGTACTTTCCTCTGTGTCCCGATCTTTCATTACAGTTTATTACAAAATTCGTTGATCTAAAATTTAGCTTCAAACGAAATGAAACAACGAAAATAAAACGCCTCGGGCGTATTGCTCCACCGCATTCGACGTGGAGCAACGTTCCTAATTCCTAACGAGAGGCTATTGAATTACAAAAACGAAACGTGCAGTTCGAAATATCGTCGACACTTACATTTCTCTCGTTTAAAATTCACAGAAATTCAATTAAACGGTATAAATGATATATATATATATATATATATTAATTGTTTAATATGAACAAAACAGCACTCAGATTTGTTTAACACAACTTTATTTTATGATTACAGACGTTTCGAGACCATGGTGTGTCTCATCTTCAGTGTAATTTCAAAAACAGTTACTTATATACTACACATTCTTTAATAATTTATTTAAATTTCATTTAATTTTTGATATACAAAAAACCAACACCAACTATTCCTTGCAATGCTTGACACAGTACTAAAGAAACATATAACACTTACAGAAATATTCTAAACAAATTTGAAGTACTTATATAGATGGAGACAGAGAGGGTATCATTATAATGTAAACAAAAGGAGTGCTATCGCATACAAAAATCGATAAAAATGAAAAAACAAATTAATTTATTGAAAAGAATAAGATAAATGAATGAGCATGGCAGAATCAATGTTAATAGTTCGGACTAACAATAGCATAAATCTAAGAACCGACACAAATATTTTACATGACACTTATATAAACATCATTAATAATTTATAAATTTTTTCATTTATCTTATTCTTTTCAATAAATTAATTTGTTTTTTCCCCTCTCTGTCTCCATCTATATAAGTACTTCAAATTTGTTTAGAATATTTCTGTAAGTGTTATATGTTTCTTTAGTACGGTGTCAAGCATTGCAAGGAATAGTTGGTGTTTTTTGTATACCAAAAATTAAATGAAATTTAAATAAATTATTAAAGAATGTGTAGTATATAAGTAACTGTTTTTGAAATTACACTGAAGATGAGACACACCATGGTCTCGAAACGTCTGTAATCATAAAATAAAGTTGTGTTAAACAAATCTGAGTGCTGTTTTGTTCATATTAAACAATTAATATTCGTTCCACTCATATCATAAAATTCTATAATATATATATATATATATATATATATATATATATTGTATGATTCTGAATTTGATGTTGACATATGTATTAACAAAGTCTAATAATCGGGCATAACATCAATAAAAAACATGAATTTACATGTGTAGAATCTTGGTAAAAATATTTTTTAAAAAATGTCTTTCTCCATTACATCTTCAACCAGTCTACGAATAACACACTATCCATTTGTGATTTTTTCAAATCAGTATTTTGTGAAAATATTGTGTAATTCCAAGTTAATGTTTATAATACATAGTGTAGTGCATTACCATATCCTGATACCATGAATTATTAAAATTTTCCAATTTAACACTAAGATCAACTAATTGTAAGTACTAATTACTATTTTATTTTTTCTTTTCACTCCAATTCAATTGTTTTAGTTTTTAATTTTATTTTTAGTTTCCACTGAATGAAGGCTAGGATTATAGCCGAAACGTATGGATTTAAAATAAATTTTTAAAAGAAATTCATGTTTTTTATTGATGTTATGCCCGATTATTAGACTTTGTTAATATATATATAAGGTTGTCAAATATCTCCCTTCCGCCTTTTTGTATTA
>NW_020537758.1:6242272-6253650 GCF_003426905.1 Ctenocephalides felis | reverse complement strand
TTATAATTTTAACCCCATATTTCTATTTCCAATCAATTTTTCCCCCCAGCTCTCCGTCTATATACATAAGTTAATTTTAAAGTTTTACAAAACAAGATTCAAACAGTCTCTTCCTTCACAACAACAAAACTAATTACGAAATCAGATTATACAAAAGAAAATACAAAGCGAAATAACTTGTACCTGTTTTAATATAATAAGATAAAGTCTTATTTGGAAATTCGCTGGAAAAACTCGTGCACCGAAAGTAAAGATAATCTAGAAAGTAGTAGATTATTGGGAAGTGATGATTTTTTTTTTTTGGTTTTAGCACATTTTACAAAAACTGCTGGAAATATCTGGATGTAGTCTTTGGGAATATTTTAGAGTATAAAATTATCTAGAAGTTTTCTATATGTAGTAATCTTGTATAATAACTTTTATGTTTTTAAAACTAGCTTTTTAGTGCACAAATTAAAATTATCTATTTACCAATGTCTATGAGGACATTATTTTGGTTTTTATTTCAAAAACTACTCAAAATATCCGAATGCAGTCTTCAGAAATCTTTTAGAATATTAAGTTACCTAAAAGTTTTCTATATAGAGTAATCTCGTATAATATCTTATCAGCTTTTAAAATCGATGCTAATGCAATATTAATATTTTCTTTGCATGCAAGTTGTGCTTTAAGACTTTGGGCAACAATTTTGCTTTTATCTTTGCAAACACTGCTTTAACTAAATAAAATATTTACTTAAAGTTAAAATAGGAATTTATCTTTGACTTTTACTAACAAACAAAATATCTACAGTAATTATTTATATAAAAAAATCGTATTCAAACTAGTGTAAAAATTTTCTTAGTACATTTTTGTATATTTTTAAATATATTTTGAAAGTTTGAAGTTTAAAGTCAAAACATGCTTTGACAAATTTTTAGAGAGAAAAAATTATCTTCAACTTTGCTATGCATAAAAATATCGTACCTCAATTTTTTTGTGGTTAAAAAAAATTGTATTCAGTATGATCATAAGCTTATATGCAAATATGTAGAATTTATTGAGTTAGGTACAACTTTGTATAAATTCATCTATAACTCAAAAACTACTTTGAAAAATTAAACACATAATTTAGCAATATTGTACACAATACAATTATCTATGAATTTTTTATACACAAAAATCTTCTGAAGTAATATTTAGTGATTACAAATTTACTTCAAATTTGAGCTAAAGACATTTTTCGTCATCTGATAAAGTTCATAGAGTTAGGTACATTTTTTCAGTTTTAAATAATTTTTTTTATAGTTTTTAAATAACTCAAAAATTATTAAAAAAAGTTGAATACAATATTAATCAAAATTATGCACAGTAGAATTATTTTTTAAATTTATAGTACACTAAAATTTTTTATACTAACATTTAATTACTACGAATTGACTTCAAAGTTGAACTAAAGACATTTTTTGTCATTTAATCGAGTCCTTGGATAGTTTTAGCAAAAACTCAAAAATTATTAAAAACAGTTGAATACAATATTTGGCAAAATTATTTAAAACAGAATTGTCTTTAAATTTATACACTAAAATATTCTAAACTAATAATTTATAACTACAAATATTTATCAAAGTTGAAGATTCAATTTGTCATCTGGTTAGACTAGGTTTGACCTTAGAGAGTAAAATAGAGATTTTTATAAATTGGCTATTTTAATAATTTGGCTAACTCGAAAACAATATGAATAGGTAAATATAATATCTGACAAAACAATACACAACAGAATTAGCTATAAACCGTTCATATACAAAAATCTTCTAAACTAATTTTTAATGACTACAAATTGTCTTCAAACTTGACTCAAACTCGCGTCAAAAACTCAACTTACCACGCGGTGTATGTTCATACATTTTTCCCAATAACTCCAAAACCATAAGTTGAAACTAAATACACTATTCAACACTATTTTACTCTATAAATTTTACAATAACTTTCTCATACATCACAACCCTCTACAGTATTTTTTTCAACCCTAAATAAATCCCTTTCACAAAGTCATGTGTGCGCACTGTCATTACCTCGACTTCGCCAAGCCTGGCGAAATTAGAGTAAATTATTCAAATATTCTCAGATTTTTTGCATAATTAGCAACCCGGTGGCGAGAAACTTGCAAAAACACAGCGAAAAATATGAAAAATATGAAAAACACTTTTGTAAGGAGAAATACCACTAAAATCGGATTAAAGTCGAGGGGAAATTTAATTTTGAAAAAGTGGAATTGGGGATAAAAGAATTTTGTTTTATTTGCGGTGGAGACGTGAGGAAAATATACTACGAATTATAAATATATACACCTAAGTCTGTTTTTACACGGTAGATTGGTTCCAGAAGAAGCCGTGTAAAAAAAAGCGTGTAAAAAAAGTTATTGATCTTATACAAAAATGGGTGATTTGTTCCTAATCTCTAAAACCTATTAAAATTAGTGAAAAACAAGAATTTTTAAGAACAAGAATTCATGTTTATTTTATTAAAGCATAGTAATTAATGATAAAAAAGATATGCACTCTTATCTTAAAAGTAATATAAATTAAATGTATGGCAAATTCAAGAACTAAATAACAATGTTGTGAACGAAAAGAATAGGTTATTCAATTTTTAAGGTAAAAAAATAAAATAAAATAAAATTTCAAATCGTGCTAAATGGAATAAAATCGTGTAAAAAAATTAAAAATATTCAATTTTCAAACCGTGTTATATCAAAACCGTGTACAAAAAGACCGTGTAAAAACAGACTGAGGTGTATATAAGGTTGTCAAATATCTCCCTTCGCCCTTTTGTATTATAAACCAAGAGCAAAAAAGCGGAAGGGAGATATTTGACAACTAAAATATATATATATATTATATATATATATATATATATAATATGGCTTTAATATTTATGAATATAAAAAATAAACTAGTGGGGTGGGTGCATCGTGCCTTAAGGCAAATTGCTGGAACTTCCCGTACCGTAACGAAATGTTCGAGGATTACTGAATGATTTCAAATAGATTATTATAAATATTGTAACATTGTCTAATATTTATAAATATTATATAAACTGAATTGCAGAGTTGAAATTATTTGTAAAGTATATTAGAACTATAGTCAGAATTAAAAATAAAATCTGAAATATTTTCGATATACAAAAAAAAAAAAAAAAAAAAAAAAAAATGGAACAAAATTTTTTTTTCCAAAATCGATTATTTGTTAAGACAAGCAGAAAGTTCTTTGAATCATTTAAATCGGACGCTTAGTTCTCTCAAAAAACTGCCATTTTTTACATATTTAGCTCCGTATCTTCAAAATGGCTGGGCCTGCCTTTGCCAAAACTAATAAACACTTCTCCCAATCATTACTAATTGAATGTTTTTTAGATCATTCAAATCGGATACTCCGTTCTCTCAAAATTACGATTTCTATTTTCTGCACTCTTTGCTCCGTATCTCCGAAACGGCTGGACCTGCCTTTGCCAAAAACTAATCAGCTCTTTTCCCTATCAATAGAAATCGGATGTTTTTTGAACCATTCAAATCGGTTGATCCGTGCGCCCTAAAACGTGACTGGAAATTTGTATCCACACATACATACACACACACACACATACACACACACACACACACACACACACACATCCATTTTTTCTGAGGTATGCCAAAACGTTCAGAAACCTTCAAAACGTCGAGAAATGTTAAAATTTTCAATTCCGATTTTCGGCCCATTACAATAACTTACCCTACGGGAAGTTAATAAAAACCTTTTATCCATATGATTTAAATAATTTTTGATCCCATCATCATAAAGAGTTTTTATTTTCAAGCGGCTTATTGTGTTGTAATTTTACAGCTAATGCAGAAAATGCACATATGCATTAAAAATGTTATAAAAATGAGCACATAAAATACATTATTCTCCTCTTTCAGAAATAAAATATGAATAAATTTTAGTATGCATTTTTGCTCGAAAAAAGTGGAGATAACAACTAATGGTGTTGGGTTATATTATATTTTTTTATGATTCTATTAATAACTTTGACTTATATTTCCCATTCCAAATCCCTGTCTGTTTGTCTGATATATCATACCTACCCCATCGTGGGTTTATGATGAATTCACAACCCATTTCAATCCATTATTTTCGGCAGGTGGGTTTCTGAGTAGAACATGTTCTTGGCATATGAATGCACAATTGGGTACATATATATTTTTCTGACATTATTATTATTTCTGATGTGAGAACAGAGAAAAAATTCTGCATTTTATCTAAAAATATATGTATTGAATATTGATGTAAAATGACGTATTTTTTAATTATTTGTTTTGTAAAAAATAGATGGAAATTTGAGGCGTCTAAGATTTTTAGCGTCTCCACTGTTCATGTTAAAAAAATATTACAAGAAATTTGGCTTAAAAATCGTCAAAATTAATTCTAAATTACTTAATAGTTATTATAAATAATAATTAATCAATAATTTAAATAAATCTACTAAAGTTACAATTTTTATTCTACTCTTCGATCGATAAACGACCCCAGTTGATTTTTTTTACAAAATAGCAACTTTTGTGCTAACTTTTTGGCTTTAAATCACAACAAGCTATTATGCTAGTTTTCGTGTAACGTACGAGTTTAAGAGTATGAATTTAAGTGTTTTGTAAAAAGATTTATTGACTATGAAACTTTGTCAATATTTATGGTGGAAAGTTTTGATAATAAAAATAAATATGCAAATAAATATAAGTAGAAATATGTATATATATATATATATATATATATATATATATATATATATATTCAATAAAAATATCTTTGAATCTATATATAATAAATAATAAGTTTCAAATCAAATTTGTAGGTGCGATTGTTGCACTTTTTTGCAAATAATGTTGTATTTTGCATACCTAATAAGTGCACTATTTCGTATTTTACGTTATTTTGTTAATTCAAATACATAAATATTTTATTATGTCATTGAAAAGCCAATAAAATTATCTTTGCATCTGTATATAATAATTGTTATCGTTTGAAATAAAATTATATTAAAAAAAATAGCAAACATAAATTTGACAATTAAATTAGTTGCTGACGTTCATTGCATGTGCAATAGGTGTCTTGTTTTTTTTAGTATAATTTTTATATAATATATAAATATACATATATTTGTTTACACACACATATATATATATATATATATATATATATATATATTCAAGTAAAAATCGTTCGAAAACCGCATTGTAATCTTATTCTATTGTGTTTAAATCTTTTCTCGACTTCGAGCAGATATTTCGTTTAAGATTAAAAGAATTTTCGTTTAGAAATATATCCAGGTCGAATTTTCACACGTACACTGAAGGTTTTAATATACACCTATATTTAAAAAAATAAATTGAAAAGAAGAAATCACAAAAATATAGAGAAATGCAAAATTTAAATGTTCAAAAAGCTTCTCAGGACGTACGAATTGCACCAAAATTCTAAAATTTGGACATATCATACTTGATATATATATATATATATATATTTTTGAATATTCTTGAATTTGATGTTGATATATATGTTTAATTTGAGTTTAATATTCGGGCGTAACATCAATAAAATAGATGATATTTTTATTGATGTTACGCCCGAATATTAAACTCAAATTAAAACATATATATATATATATATATATATATATACAAAAAGACTGCGTTTATAAAATTTAAACTTTAAAACCAGTAAATTATAATAAATATTTTTGTTAAAAATTTCACCTTTCGATCTCCTACTTTATATAAATTTATTCAAATTACACAACAGTCTTTTCAAGAGGCTCGTCAGGACATATTATTTGCACCAAAGCTTTGTAAACTTGTCTCATTATACCTACATATGTCTACTATAAGACTGAATTTAAAAATATTTTTAATTACAAACACACGAATTATAATAAATATTTTTGTTAAAAAAATCACCTTTCTATCTCCTACCGTATATAATTTATGATCAAATTATGCAACATTGATTTTAAGAAGCTCGTCAGGATGTACTATTTGTTCTAATCATATCAAATAACGCATTAACGCATATCAAAAAACATATCAAATAACTGCATTTTTAAATTATGATAAATAATTTTGTTATACTTTGCTTCTTTTGTTTAATCTTGGGGAAAATCGTACATTTTAAGAAGCTCGTCAGGATATACGGATTGTACTAGGTACTACAATTTGAATATGTTATACTCTGATATATATATGTATATATATATATTAGGGTGGTCCTTAAAATGGTCATTTTCGAATTTCCTTGATCCCAGGGGCTCAAATGGTTCCAAATAGATAAAAAACAATTCTCTGAAAGTTTTAGCTCTTAATATTAACGTTTAGATAGAGCGCAATTCAATCAAAGTTTTGTATGGAAATAGCATGGAAAAATTTTCAAAAATTTTAAAAATGTTTTTAGATGTAATTTAGCGAACAAATGAATGAATAAAACTCATTCATTTGTCGCTAAGTTACACCTAAAACATTTTTTTTTAATTTTAAAAAAAATTCCATGCTTTCCATACAAACTTTGATTGAATTGCGCTCTATCTAAACGTTAATATTAAGAGCTAAAACTTTCAGAGAATTGTTTTTTATCTATTTGGAACCATTTGAGCCCCTGGGAGCAAGGAAATTCGAAAATGACGATTTTAAGGACCACCCTAATATATATATATATATATATATATATATATATATTTATAAATTGCTTTTATTAATTTACAGATTTTTGAATACATACAGAGTAATAAATAAGTTTGCAGTACATCGTCCTGTGATCAATCAATTTTTGAAAAAGTCCGATTTTTTCATAGTAAAAACGTAGTTGAAAATATTGGTCATTATTTTTTTCTTTAGTAAAGATCAGTCGAGCCATTTTGTCACCTTATGTATGTAATATACACTATGTATGTAATAACCGTGTATTTGTTTCGTACAATAATGTTTAATTTATTGATTTCTTGTTAAGTCCATTGAGACAAGTTTATGCAACTTTCCTTAATGCAAAATACCACTGACACCTAGTTCTAATTTAAAATCATGATTAAAAATGTATTCACAGTATGAAAATATGTATATTAAATTTCCGGTAAAAGAAAAATTAATTCAAAGGATCAAATAAATAAAAATCGATTCTGTATGTAATTTTAGTCGAAATGACAAGTCGTTATGAATAATTGTTCGAGAGAATAATTTATATATATATATATATATATATATATATATATATATATATTAGTATATATCCTAGAAATCCTAGGATTCTGCGCAGAATTCCGATTTTCAACTAGTGGTGGTAAATTCTGTGTAAATTCGTTCTGATCCAGTCGTAAGCGAACCGCGTGGTGATTCGGACGCTTTTTCGCTAAATAGGCGAGAAACTCGCGAAAAAAATAAATAAAAAATATAAATAAATTTTAAAATATTTAGTGAATGGATTACAGTGGATAATTAAATTTAATTAAATTAATTAAATTATATATTCTATATATAAAAACTTGTTATGACTAAATGTAAATGTTTACTAAGGTTGTTTTTATAAATTAATTTTGGTTTTGGAAAATTAGTGGAAAATTTGTGAAGGTTGATAAATAATTTATTAAATATTAAATGAAAGTTATAGTGTGATATTAAATTTTTTGTACTGTGATTTAAATAAAAATAATTTTTGTGAACGGATTACAGTGGATAAAATTCATTAATTGTTTATAAATTGAAAGTGATTAAAATAATACTAAATTAAATGATTTTATATAAAGAAAATTAAACCATAAAATTTTGGTAAATTATATATGTAAATATGTGTATGTTTATGTATATATGTATATGAATATATATGTATATATGTATGTAAAGTGCAGAATTTGTTAAAATGATTAAAAAATTTAATTGCATTTTAGAATTTTGAATTTTAATTTTTTGTTTAATGAATAAAGTACAATTCACATATGGATTTTCTAAATGATTATTTATATAAAATTATTTATATAAGAATCTAAATAATATAAATTTTTAAACTGATATATAAATTTTATTTGTATAGATGGTGATATAAATTTTATTTATATAATTTTGAGTTTCAATGAATTTTATGAATAATAAAATTTTTTTATAATAAATCAAATCAAGAACAAGAACACTATTAGATTATTATAATTTGCAAAGATATTACTAAAACCAGTAGGTTAGTAAATTTGTCAATAATGCGGGTTTAAAAAAGTATATTTTAAATTAACATTATAAATTTTGAAATATTTATATATTAAAATATTAAACTTGGAATTAAAATTTTTGTATGGCGCCCATATTGAGTTAGCTTCAACGCGCTTTGGTTGAATTATATTTATGTTTAATATTTTTATTCAACAAACTAATATTATCATACATCATTAAAGAGCAAATGAAATTATCTATAATTTGGTATATAACAATTCAAAACTGTCAGAACAAAATTTTCTACAAAATGGTTCCAAAAAATTACAAGTAGCAAATACGTGTATCTCTTTGAGATGTGTATGTGAATACTTATTTATATATCAGACAACGACTAAAGTAATGCGAAATTCTCTAGTCAACTACATTCCATAAATATTACCCTGAAACTTCCCTGAAAACTATCCGCTAAGAAATTTATCCAAAAGCTTCATTATTTCCATCTTACAAGAAAGTTTCGACAGAGCTTTTAATGTCGTGTCATTTGTTCGAAATTCTCGACAATAAAATTCTTTCGATACAATTCGGAGATTTTAATGCCAGTAATAAAATATATCTGTTTGGGGATAATAAAAAATTTAGTAGTCCTAATCAAATTCCTTCTCAATTTTCTTTTATTTTTTTACCTATCAATTGCACAGCCTATCGATATATAATTCATTTTAAATTACTTTTATATATTTTTTAAAAATATTTCCTCAGTTTTTGTTCAAGGAAGAAATTTCTTCTGTCACATACAGAAATTTCTGTCGGAGATTTTGATATAGAATCGCCTCTCGGTTCGGATTATTATTTTCGACGGTGATGTCTAATAAAAAATACATTAGAAGGAGAATTTATTGACAGTATTAATTTCAACGAGCTCTGCAGGGTATGTGGATAATTTTTCGAGGTGTAAATTTGTTGGTATTGATATTGGTTGAAGTAAGAACTTGTAATTAAAACTTGTTATAATGTATTGTTTTATTCAAAAATTTCTTATCGGAATGTTATTATAATACAATTATTTTTCAAATAATTTTGTTCCAGCAGTTACCAAATGTTATATACAGATTGATAGATAATTTTATAAGCTTTTTTATGAATAACATTATAATACATAAATGAATAAATATTATCTTAATAATGCTAAATAACAAAAAATAAAAATATCTCCAAAGTCCATTAGCTAGATCATAAATTTTAAATTTTAGATTTTTTTTTGTCAAATTTTGTTAAAAAAAGCTATTAAACTTTATATACAGATTTATAGAAAATTTCATTATCTTTTCAACAATATATAATAATAATGTTATATTTAATCATTTCAAATAAAATAATTGTGGTTTTAAAAAAATGGGCCAAAATTATACTCGAAATAAATTCTAAAAATGAATCCGTTTAAAATAAGTAAATTTCAGATAATTTTCTTATTGAATTTTGTTTTAAAAGTTATTAAGCGCAATATATAGATGTGTAGATAATTTTATAACGTTTTCAACTATATATATAATATTATATTTTAATTTTTTATAATATAATCCTAATTTTAAAACAATGCGCCGAAATGTTACTGTCGTAATACATTTCAAAAATAAATCCGTTCAAAATTAATAAATTTTAGATTTTTTTTTGTTAAAGTTTGTTCGAAAAGTTATTAAACCGTATATACAGA
Organism: Ctenocephalides felis; assembly: GCF_003426905.1. Lineage (NCBI taxonomy): Eukaryota > Metazoa > Arthropoda > Insecta > Siphonaptera > Pulicidae > Ctenocephalides > Ctenocephalides felis. Next base: position 6,243,739 of record NW_020537758.1, on the reverse strand, counting down.
TTGTTGACAATTTCATTAGCTTTTCAACAATATATAATAATAATGTTATATTTTAATCATTTATAATAAAATAATCTTGGTTTTAAATCAACGCGCCAAAATTATGCTCGTATAGATTTTAAAATAAATCTGTTTGAAATAAATGAATTTCGGGATTTTTCTTGTTAAATTTTGTTCGAAAAGTTTTCAAACGTTATATACAGATTTATAGACAATTTTAATGATAACGCTTTTAATGATATATAATACACTTGTAATAGTTTAATTGTTATAATAGAATAATCCTAGTTTAAAACAATGCGCAAAATTATACTCGATAAAGACTTCAAAAATAAATTCGTTCAAAATAAGTAAATTTCAGATATTTTCTTATTGAATTTTGTTCCAAATGTTATTAAACGTTATATACAGATTTGTTGACAATTTTATTACGTTTTTAACAATGTATAATAATAATATTATATTCTGAATGCTTCTAATAAAATACTACTGTTTCTAAAAAAAAATTACAGGAAATCTAATAGGTAAAATTTTTAGTGAAACTGTTGTATAAATTCAATTACAATGTTGTGTAATTTTTATTACAAGTGATGTTAAACTTTAGTGAAAGTTAGTGAGGTATTTTATATTTAAAAAAGAAGTGTTTTGTGTTATTTTTTGTTCAAAAAAGGAGCTATGAATGTTGTTCCTTGGCGTTTGGAATTATTTCAAAGGATTACATCTTGATTGGCGCTGGATACTTAATTGTGTCATGGTTGATCCTTTAAAAATCTTCTGGGTTTTAACCAACAGCACATATCTTGGTAAAATATAAAAAAAATATTTTTTACTCATTTTTACATTTATTTTTATTTCGATTTTGATATATTTTTTTAGTTTTTGTGGTTAAAAATGTGATTTTCAAGAGTAAATTTGATCCAAGTGTAATTGAATGTATTTATAAATATTATCCTGTTATTCAATTTTACTAATATCATCTTTCTATGTGTATATTTCAATCGAAATGGTGGAGTGGTTTGATAGACTTTTATGTATGAAAAAGCTTCAAAGGTTTTCTATAATTTGTTGTTTGATGTGAATTTAATTAAATTTAATTAAAACATCTATTATATATAATAGATATATTATATATATATATATATATGCTGTATATATATTAATATATTTTATATTTATCTGTAAATTGCGTTGTACTATATTTATTTCAACTTTAAAATTTGAATTAAATTTTTTGGTTAAATTATGCAACTGTAATTTCGAGAAGCTTGACAAAACATACCTTTTGCATCAAAATGTTGTAAATTGGGTATATTATACATACATTTGTATACTATGTTATGGAATTTAAAATTATTTAAAATTTTGAACGAATGTATTATAATAAACAATTTTGTTACAAGTTGCAACTTTGTATATGTGTCTTGACAAGAGCCTGAAATAATATCTATTATTAGTGATTACGGCTTG
>NW_020537758.1:6211830-6241272 GCF_003426905.1 Ctenocephalides felis | reverse complement strand
TTCATACAATTCCGAAAAAAAACTCTCCGATCTCCATTTTTCTCAATTACACAATTTTCCTAAATTTTTTCTCCACTCTCTATAAAAACTCGGGCACATTTTCCATCTCATCGGATTCCATCCAAAAAAAAACGAAAACAAACAAAAGGTCGGTATTCAAAATATTTTTTAATCGATTCGATGGGATATTATTCGGGGACAGAAGGGAATAATATTCGAGGGAAAAATGTCTATAAAGGGAATTCCTTCCGAATGGGAAGGTAATCTGGGAAAAAAGTGCCAACGGAAATTAAAACAAGCTGGGATGGAAATCGAGTTCAGATTTTTGATGTGGAGGAATTTGAATTTTATATATATATATATATATATATATATATATATACATATATATTTCTATAATCGTGTGCAATTATGTTATATAATATCTCGACATTTGAAACAGACATAATCCGGAATCATTTAATGGCAGAGCCCTAGTAAAGTTGGCAGCGCTAAGCTACGCAGCGATTATCTAATCTTGCTAATTGCCTGCCATAATATCCTGAATAACACTCCTCCATCGTATCCTACAAACTAAGATGTAGAATGTAATACCATTTCCATATACATACATACACAAAATAAAAATAAACCTGTAAAAAATCATTTTACTCGGTCAGTTCATATAAGTCTTTCATATTTTTTGTGGAAAGTTTGAGAACCTGCGGTGGAGTCAGAATGGAATATGTAATAAGTAAAGTTGCTCAAGAAAGGTTCTTTACCATCCTATATCCTTTGTTTTGCAAATCATTCCGTTTTCCCTTTGGAACAGTACAATAAAACAAGGTTTAGTCGGATGCTAAGAGAATATTTGACAAGACAAATGAATTGCCTGAAGCTAACATTACTGTAGGAAGCTTCTTAGACATTTAAAATAGTTCACTAAATAGTTAACACGATGTTAAACAAACAGCATTGGTAATAGTTTGAAAATTTAGTTAAAAAATTGTGACTACTGAAGTCAAAATTTTTTAGACTCAAAAGAAATGATTTCATTACATTGAGGAGCGAGTCCCTAAAATATTTTTTAACCCGAAACAAGCCCTCGCTCGAGGGTCGCTAAAACGTCGCGCGGCCGGAAAATGGAATTAGTAAGAAGTCTTAAAATTTATATGTATTATATATATATATATATATTATTTAATTATTTATTTATATAAATATATATATATATATACATATATAATACTAGCTGACCCGGCAAACGTTGTTTTGCTAAGTGAGGTAAAATCTAAACAATTTCTAGAGAATTAAAAATATAATACTTTTAGTGTGTAAGGATGTGTGTTTGAATGCTATATACAATAAGGTATTATAAAAACAAAAAACCCCATTAGTTTGTCTATATTTTGTCTGGAAGCTTTATATACTTTCTATAGAAATCATGGTATAATCCAATCCAAGTCTGTTTTGGTCTTTCGACTTATTGATTACGTTTCAAGTTTTTCAGATCCTTTTTGGATTCTCGATTTTGTGTATAATTGTAAATAATACTACTAAGCTTATAAAAAAATTTCAAATTTCTGTGAGTAGAGATAGAAAATGAATTAGGTATTTCTTTTTCTTTGATATTTTGATTTTTTAGTAACACTTGCGGTCCTATTACATGATTTTACTGAATAGCAAATTTATAGCTGTTTTTAAGAAACATGTGTGTTATATTTTTATAATTTAGTACACATATTAAGAAATAACATACTGGAATTTTGGAGCTCTAGCATAACGTTTTATATTTTTAAATATTTTTCAGAATACTCATCAAACCGTGGACTTGCAACTATCGGAAACTATATATGCAAGAGTGCATTTGTTCACAAAATTGCACATTTATAGCTTTTTTTGTTAGAAACATATGTAGTTGATATTTTTATAATTGAGTACATATATTAGGTAATAACATACTAAAATTTTATAGTTTCTAGTGTAATTGGTATATTTTTAAAACATTTTTCAAAAGTACTTCTCATATCATATCCAACCGTCGTTTCGCAACTAATAAAAATAGAGTATGCAAGTGTGCATTGCAATTTTTTAGTTTCTTGTTTGAAACATATTTGATTTTATATTTTTATAACCAGTACACATATTAAGAAATACCATACTATAATTTCATAACTGTATTACAACACTTTATATTTTTAGTTTACGTCAAAACGTTTTGTATATAAATAACTACGAACAAAACTACTTACGATAACTTAATCATAATTAAATAATATTCACATGAAACATCCTTTTAAACGTAATTGAACATCATCTGTCAAAAACGTTATGCCATTTGACGTATTAGCCACCGTCCATTGTTTTGTTTAAATTACGCTTCTACAAAAAATTTCAAACTAAAAATGTAAAGTTTCTACGCGATTTTGAAATAATATCTCACCTTTCCGACAACCTACTGATTAGCACGAATTTTTCAAGACCAGGACTGGCCAAACCGGTTTAGCCGTTTTCGAGTTTTAGGGGATCATTTTATCGAGAGCTCCATTTTTATATGTAATACAACAATGTACTTTCCTCTGTGTCCCGATCTTTCATTACAGTTTATTACAAAATTCGTTGATCTAAAATTTAGCTTCAAACGAAATGAAACAACGAAAATAAAACGCCTCGGGCGTATTGCTCCACCGCATTCGACGTGGAGCAACGTTCCTAATTCCTAACGAGAGGCTATTGAATTACAAAAACGAAACGTGCAGTTCGAAATATCGTCGACACTTACATTTCTCTCGTTTAAAATTCACAGAAATTCAATTAAACGGTATAAATGATATATATATATATATATATATTAATTGTTTAATATGAACAAAACAGCACTCAGATTTGTTTAACACAACTTTATTTTATGATTACAGACGTTTCGAGACCATGGTGTGTCTCATCTTCAGTGTAATTTCAAAAACAGTTACTTATATACTACACATTCTTTTATAATTTATTTAAATTTCATTTAATTTTTGATATACAAAAAACCAACACCAACTATTCCTTGCAATGCTTGACACAGTACTAAAGAAACATATAACACTTACAGAAATATTCTAAACAAATTTGAAGTACTTATATAGATGGAGACAGAGAGGGTATCATTATAATGTAAACAAAAGGAGTGCTATCGCATACAAAAATCGATAAAAATGAAAAAACAAATTAATTTATTGAAAAGAATAAGATAAATGAATGAGCATGGCAGAATCAATGTTAATAGTTCGGACTAACAATAGCATAAATCTAAGAACCGACACAAATATTTTACATGACACTTATATAAACATCATTAATAATTTATAAATTTTTTCATTTATCTTATTCTTTTCAATAAATTAATTTGTTTTTCCCCTCTCTGTCTCCATCTATATAAGTACTTCAAATTTGTTAGAATATTTCTGTAAGTGTTATATGTTTCTTTAGTACGGTGTCAAGCATTGCAAGGAATAGTTGGTGTTTTTTGTATACCAAAAATTAAATGAAATTTAAATAAATTATTAAAGAATGTGTAGTATATAAGTAACTGTTTTTGAAATTACACTGAAGATGAGACACACCATGGTCTCGAAACGTCTGTAATCATAAAATAAAGTTGTGTTAAACAAATCTGAGTGCTGTTTTGTTTTGTTCATATTAAACAATTAATATTCGTTCCACTCATATCATAAAATTCTATAATATATATATATATATATATATATATATATATATTGTATGATTCTGAATTTGATGTTGACATATGTATTAACAAAGTCTAATAATCGGGCATAACATCAAAAAAAACATGAATTTACATGTGTAGAATCTTGGTAAAAATATTTTTAAAAAATGTCTTTCTCCATTACATCTTCAACCAGTCTACGAATAACACACTATCCATTTGTGATTTTTTCAAATCAGTATTTTGTGAAAATATTGTGTAATTCCAAGTTAATGTTTATAATACATAGTGTAGTGCATTACCATATCCTGATACCATGAATTATTAAAATTTTCCAATTTAACACTAAGATCAACTAATTGTAAGTACTAATTACTATTTTATTTTTTCTTTTCACTCCAATTCAATTGTTTTAGTTTTTAATTTTATTTTTAGTTTCCACTGAATGAAGGCTAGGATTATAGCCGAAACGTATGGATTTAAAATAAATTTTTAAAAGAAATTCATGTTTTTTATTGATGTTATGCCCGATTATTAGACTTTGTTAATATATATATAAGGTTGTCAAATATCTCCCTTCCGCCTTTTTGTATTATAAACCAAGAGCAAAAAAGCGGAAGAGAGATATTTGACAACCTAATATATATACATATACGTTTCTGTTCATAATTAAAAATATTTATATATCTAGTTATTTACTTTACATATTCAGGTACAACATATCCTATTTTCAACTTTCTTGAAAAATACGAGAAATTAATTATTTTTGAATGTTTGAATGATTGAATTTTTGTATGAAAATATAATATATCCTGTTTGCAACATCTTGGTATAAAACATATGCCCTGGCGAGTTTCTTGAAAATGCAGTTTTGAAATTTGACTAGAAGTTGTAGAACAAGAGATGCAATTTGTAATTAAATTATATTGTCAAATATCTCCCTTCCGCCTTTTTGTATTATAAACCAAGAGCAAAAAAGCGGAAGGGAGATAGTTGACAACCTGATATTTTATAATTTTTGTGTTTGAAATTATAAATATTCATAAATGTAATCTTTTTGTATATATATTTGAGTAAAACTTATCCAATTTATAGCATTCTGGTTCAAATCGTAGATCCTGACAAGCTTCTTAAAAATATTGTGGTAAAATTTGTATACCAAAATGTATATAAGGTGGTAGAACAAAAGTTGCAATTTGTATCAAAATTAATTTGATACAAAAAGTTATAGTGATGTAGAATTTTAGAAATTTATGAACGTGGTCTTTTTGTACATATATTAAAGTATAACATATCCAATTTATAGCATTCTGGTGCGAATCGTACGTTTTGACGAGCTCCTTAAAAATACAGTTGACAAATTTGATTAAAAATGTTCTAGGGTAGTAGATTAAAAAATGTAATTTGTAGAAAAATTATTTTTATAATTTGTGTATTTGAAATTATACATATTTATAAACGTAGTCTTTTTGTATATATATTAGAGTATTACGTAACAAATTGACGAGCCCCTTTTAATACAGTTGTAAAATTTGACCAAAACTTGTATACATTTATTTATTTATTAATTTATTTATTCATAAGCAAGCCGTAATCAATAATAATAGATATTATTTCAGGCTTTTGTCAAGACACATATACAAAGTTGCAACTTGTAACAAAATTGTTTATTATAATACATTCGTTCAAAATTTTAAATAATTTTAAATTCCATAACATAGTATACAAATGTATGTATAATATACCCAATTTATAACACCTTGAAGCAAAAGGTATGTTTTGTCAAGCTTCTAGAAATTACAGTTGCATAATGTAACCAAAAAATTTAATTCAAATTTTAAAGTTGAAATAAATATAGTACAACACAATTTACAGATAAATATAAAATATATTAATATATATACACGCATATATATATTATATATAATATATCTATTATATATAATAGATGTTTTAATTAAATTTAATTAAATTCGCATCAAACAACAAATTATAGAAAACCTTTGAAGCTTTTTCATACATAAAAGTCTATCAGAACGCTCCACCATTTCGATTGAAATATACACATAAAAAGCTGATATTAGTAAAATTGAATAACAGGATAATATTTATAAATACATTCAATTACACTTGGATCAAATTTACTCTTGAAAATTACAATTTTAACCACAAAAACTAAAAAAATAGATCAAAATCGAAGTAAAAATAAATGTATATAAATTGGGGAATAAAGTAAAATAATCATTTTTTTTATATTTTACCAAGATATGTGCTGTTGGTTAAAACCCAGAAGATTTTTAAAGGATCCACCATGACACAATTAAGTATCCAGCGCCAATCAAGATGTAATCCTTTGAAATAATTCCAAACGCCAAGGAGCAACATTCATAGCTCTTTTTTGAACAAAAAATAACACAAAACACTTCTTTTTTAAATATAAAATAACTCACTAACACTCACTAAAGTTTAACATCACTTGTAATAAAAATTACACAACATTGTAATAGAATTTATACAATAGTTTCACTAAAAATTTTACCTATTAGATTTTCTGTAATTTTTTTTTAGAAACAGTAGTATTTTATTAGAAGTATTCAGAATATAATATTATTATTATACATTGTTAAAAACGTAATAAAATTGTCAACAAATCTGTATATAACGTTTAATAACATTTGGAACAAAATTCAATAAGAAAAATATCTGAAATTTACTTATTTTGAACGAATTTATTTTTGAAGTCTTTATCGAGTATAATTTTGCGCATTGTTTTAAAACTAGGATTATTCTATTATAAACAATTAAACTATTACAAGTGTATTATATATCATTAAAAGCGTTATCATTAAAATTGTCTATAAATCTGTATATAACGTTTGAAAACTTTTCGAACAAAATTTAACAAGAAAAATACCCGAAATTCATTTATTTCAAACAGATTTATTTTTAAAATCTATTACGAGCATAATTTTGGCGCGTTGATTTAAAACCAAGATTATTTTATTATAAATGATTAAAATATAACATTATTATTATATATTGTTGAAAAGCTAATGAAATTGTCAACAAATCTGTATATACGGTTTAATAACTTTTCGAACAAACTTTAACAAAAAAAAATATCTAAAATTTATTAATTTTGAACGGATTTATTTTTGAAATGTATTACGAGTAACATTTCGGCGCATTGTTTTAAAATTAGGATTATATTATAAAAAATTAAAATATAATATTATATATATAGTTGAAAACGTTATAAAATTATCTACACATCTATATATTGCGCTTAATAACTTTTAAAACAAAATTCAATAAGAAAAATTATCTGAAATTTACTTATTTTAAACGGATTCATTTTTAGAATTTATTTCGAGTATAATTTTGGCCCATTTTTTTAAAACCACAATTATTTTATTTGAAATGATTAAAATATAACATTATTATTATATATTGTTGAAAAGGTAATAGAATTATCTATAAATCTATATATAACGTTTAATAACTTTTCGAACAAAATTTGACAAAAAAAATCTAAAATTTAAAATTTATGATCTAGCTAATGGACTTTGGAGATATTTTTATTTTTTGTTATTTAGCATTATTAAGATAATATTTATTCATTTATGTATATATAATGTTATATCATAAAAAAGCTTATAAAATTATCTATCAATCTGTGTATAACATTTGGTAACTGCTGGAACAAAATTTATTTGAAAAATAATTGTATTATAATAACATTCCGATAAGAATTTTTTGAATAAAACAATACATTATAACAAGTTTTAATTACAAGTTGTTACATCAACCAATATCAATACCAACAAATTTACACCTCGGAAAATTATCCACATACCCTGCAGAGCTCGTTAAAATTAATAATGTCAATAAATTCTCCTTCTAATGTATTTTTTATTAGACATCACCGTCGAAAATAATAATCCGAACCGAGAGGAGATTCTATATCAAAATCTCCGACAGAAATTTCTGTATGTGACAGAAGAAATTTCTTCCTTGAACAAAAACTGAGGAAATATTTTTAAAAAATATATAAAAGTAATTTAAAATGAATTATATATCGATAGGCTGTGCAATTGATAGGTAAAAAAATAAAAGAAGGAATTTGATGGACTACTAAATTTTTTACTATCCCCAAACAAAAGTATTTTATTACTGGCATTAAAATCTCCGAATTGTATCGAAAGAATTTTATTGTCGAGAATTTCGAACAAATGACACGACATTAAAAGCTCTGTCGAAACTTTCTTGTAAGATGGAAATAATGAAGCTTTTGGATAAATTTCTTAGGGGATAGTTTTCAGGGAAGTTTCAGGGTAATATTTATGGAATGTAGTTGACTAGAGAATTTCGCATTACTTTAGTCGTTGTCTGATATATAAATAAGTATTCACATACACATCTCAAAGAGATACATGTATTTGCAACTTGTAATTTTTTGGAACCATTTTGTAGAAAATTTTGTTCTGACAGTTTTGAATTGTTATATACCAAATTATAGATAATTTCATTAGCTTTTTGATGATATATAATAATATTAGTTTGTTGAATTAAAATATTAAACATAAATATAATTCAACCAAAGCGCGTTGAAGCTAACTCAATATGGGCGCCATACAAAAATTTTAATTCCAAGTTTAATATTTTAATATATTATATAAATATTTCAAAATTTATAATATTTATTTAAAATATACTTTAAATTTTATAAAGTGCATTATTGACAAATTTTGTAACCTAGTCGTTTTTGTAATATTTTTGCAAAGTTTAATAATCAAGTAGTGCTGTTGTTTTTGATTTGCCTTATTATTAAAAAATAAACAAATTTATTATTCAATAAAAAAATCCATTCAAACTTAATGAATAATAATTATGGAAATGTATATATCAGTTTAAAAATTTACTATTATTTAGAACTTCATTTTAATTTTATATAAATATATCATCTGAATAAATCAACATGTGATTTGTATATCATTTATTACACAAAAAAATAAAATTCAAAATTCTAAAAACGTATTTAAATTTTCAATCTTTTTAACAAATGCTTCACTTATTTATGTATATATACACATATACATATATACACAGACATATATAGATATACATACATACATGCATATATATACATAAATAATTTACCAAAATTTTATGGTTTGATTTTCTTTATATAACATCATTTAATTTATTATTATTTTAATCACTTTCAATTTATAAATAAATTTTATCCACTGTAATCCGTTCACAATTTTTTTTTTTAAATCGCAGTACTAAAAATTTAATATTCACACTATAATTTGCTTTTAACAATAACTATAATTAATTATTTAGCAATCTTCACCAAATTTCCACTAATTTTCCAAAACCAAAATTAATTTATAAAAACAACCTTAGTAAACATTTACATTTAGTCATAACAAGTTTTTATATATAGAATATATAATTTAATTAATTATTCACTGTAATCCATTCACTAAATTTCTTAGAATTTATTTATATTTTTTTTATTAATTTTTTTCGCGAGTTTCTCGCCTATTTAGCGAAAAAGCGTCCGAATCACCACGCGGTTCGCTTACGACTGGATCAGAGCGAATTTACACAGAATTTACCACCACTAGTTGAAAATCGGAATTCTGCGCAGAATCCTAGGATTTCTAGGATATATACTAATATATATATATATATATATATATATATATATATATATATATATATATTATTCTCTCGAACAATTATTCATAACGACTTGTCATTTCGACTAAAATTACATACAGAATCGATTTTTATTCATTTGATCCTTTGAATTAATTTTTCCTTTACCGGAAATTTAATATACATATTTTTATATTGTGGATAAATTTTTAATCATCAAGTTTTTAATTTAAAACTGTCAGTGGTATTTTGCATAAACTTGTCTCAATGGACTTAATCAACAAGAAATTATACATTATTGTACAAAACAAATACGCGGTTATTACATACATAGTGTATGTCCTGAAGGTGACAAAATGGCTCGACTGATCTTTACTAAAAAAAAACTAATGAGCAATATTTTGCTATGAAAAAACCTGACTTTTTCAAAAATTGACTTTTCACAGGACGATGTACTGCAAACTTATTTATTACTTTGTATGTATTCGAAAATCTGTAAATTAATAAAAGCAATTTATAAATACATATATCAGGGTATAACATATTCAAATCATAACGTCCTAGTACAATCCGTATACCCTGACGAGCTTTTTAAAATGTACGATTTTCCCAAAGATTAAACAAAAGGTGCAAAGTATAACTAAATTATTTATCATAATTTGTCTGTTTACAAATATAAATAATTGAAATTGCAGTTATTTGATATGCATATTCCATAGTCCAAGATACTGCATTTGCAACTTCTTAGAACAAATAGTACATCCTGAAGAGCTTCCTAAAATTAATGTTGCATAATTTGATCATAAATTATATACGGTAGTAGATAGAAACTTGCAATGTTTAACAAAAATATTTATTATAATTTGTGTGTTTGTAATTAAAAATATTTTTAAATTCAGTCTTATAGTAGACATATGTAGATATTATATAATGAGACAAGTTTACAAAGTTTTGGTGCAAATAGTATGTCCTGACGAGCCTCTTGAAAATACAATGTGTAATTTGACTAAAGTTATATAAAGTAAGAGATCAACAGGTGTAATTTTAAACAAAAATATTTATTATAATTTACTGGTTTTAAAGTTTAAATTTTATAAACGCAGTATTTTTGTATATATATATATATATATATATATATATATATATATATATATATATATATATTCAAGTATGATAAATCCAAATTTTATCATTCTGGTACAAATCGTACGTTCTGAGAAGCTTCTTGAATATTTACATTTGCCGACAGATTTGTATTTCTTTATATTTTTAGTGATTTTTTCTTTTGAATTTATTTTTTTAAATATAGGTGTATATTAAAACCTTCAGTGTACGTGTGAAAATTCGACCTGGATATATTTCTAAACGAAAATTCTTTTAATCTTAAACGAAATATCTGCTCGAAGTCGAGAAAAGATTTAAACACAATAGAATAAGATTACAATGCGGTTTTCGAACGATTTTACTTGAATATATGTATATATATATATATATATATATATATATATATATATATATATATATATATACTTACAAGTATATGTATATTTATATAATATATAAAAATTATACTAAATAAAACAAGACACCTATTGCACATACAATGAACGTCAGCAACTAATTTAATTGGCAAATTTATGTTTGCTATTTTTTTTTAATATAATTTTATTCCAAACGATAACAATTATTATATACAGATGCAAAGATAATTTTATTGGCTTTTCAATGACATAATAAAATATTTATGTATTTGAACTAAAAATTAAAAAATTACGTAAAATATGAAATAGTGCACCTAACGCATTTATCAGGCATATAAAGAGCGCTCTTTTTTACAATTTTTATGTTTGCAAATTTTTTTAATATAATTTTATTCCAAACAATAACGATTGTTATAAACAGGTGCAAAGGTTAATTTATTGATTTTTAATGATAAAATTTATATGTGTAAAAATTAGTTATTTCCAAAATAACGGGTAAAAATTTTGAAGTATGTGAGTTTGGTGTTGATATATATTTTGATGAGTTATTTAGACGTTAGTCAATTTGTGCACACTAAAATGTAACCAAAAATTGTCAAAAAAAATAATTAGTTTAAATGTTCCAATTATTAATAGCTTGGTTTATCACAGTGTAATAGTGTAGTGTATTTTTGTATAATTAATTTCTTTCCACTGAATGACGGTCTCTATGAAGACTGAAACGTATGGATAAATAAAGTATTTCAAAACTACTTAATTTTTTTTTACTTGGTGTTACAGCCCAATTCTAAATAACTCATCAATATATATATATATATATATATATATATATATATATATATATATACATATTTCTACTTATATTTATTTGCATATTTATTTTTATTATCAAAACTTTCCACCATAAATATTGACAAAGTTTCATAGTCAATAAATCTTTTTACAAAACACTTAAATTCATACTTTTAAACTCGTACGTTACACGAAAACTAGCATACAAAAAGTTAGCACAAAAGTTGCTATTTTGTAAAAAAAATCAACTGGGGTCGTTTATCGATTGAAGAGTAGAAGAAAAATTGTAACTTTAGTAGATTTATTTAAATTATTGATTAATTATTATTTATAATAACTATTAAGTAATTTAGAATTAATTTTGACGATTTTTAAGCCAAATTTCTTGTAATATTTTTTTAACATGAACAGTGGAGACGCTAAAAATCTTAGACGCCTCAAATTTCCATCTATTTTTTACAAAACAAATAATTAAAAAATACGTCATTTTACATCAATATTCAATACATATATTTTTAGATAAAATGCAGAATTTTTTCTCTGTTCTCACATCAGAAATAATAATAATGTCAGAAAAATATATATGTACCCAATTGTGCATTCATATGCCAAGAACATGTTCTACTCAGAAACCCACCTGCCGAAAATAATGGATTGAAATGGGTTGTGAATTCATCATAAACCCACGATGGGGTAGGTATGATATATCAGACAAACAGACAGGGATTTGGAATGGGGAAATATAAGTCAAAGTTATTAATAGAATCATAAAAAAAATATAATATAACCCGAACACCATTAGTTGTTATCTCCACTTTTTTCGAGCAAAAATGCATACTAAAATTTATTCATATTTTATTTCTGAAAGAGGAGAATAATGTATTTTATGTGCTCATTTTTATAACATTTTTAATGCATATGTGCATTTTCTGCATTAGCTGTAAAATTACACACAATAAGCCGCTTGAAAATAAAAACTCTTTATGATGATGGGATCAAAAATTATTTAAATCATATGGATAAAAGGTTTTTATTAACTTCCCGTAGGGTAAGTTATTGTAATGGGCCGAAAATCGGAATTGAAAATTTTAACATTTCTCGACGTTTTGAAGGTTTCTGAACGTTTTGGCATACCTCAGAAAAAATGGATGTGTGTGTGTGTGTGTGTGTGTGTGTGTGTGTGTATGTGTGTGTGTGTGTGTATGTATGTGTGGATACAAATTTCCAGTCACGTTTTAGGGCGCACGGATCAACCGATTTGAATGGTTCAAAAAACATCCGATTTCTATTGATAGGGAAAAGAGCTGATTAGTTTTTGGCAAAGGCAGGTCCAGCCGTTTCGGAGATACGGAGCAAAGAGTGCAGAAAATAGAAATCGTAATTTTGAGAGAACGGAGTATCCGATTTGAATGATCTAAAAAACATTCAATTAGTAATGATTGGGAGAAGTGTTTATTAGTTTTTGGCAAAGGCAGGCCCAGCCATTTTGAAGATACGGAGCTAAATATGTAAAAAATGGCAGTTTTTGAGAGAACTAAGCGTCCGATTTAAATGATTCAAAGAACTTTCTGCTTGTCTTAACAAAATAATCGATTTTGGAAAAAAAAATTTTGTTCCATTTTTTTTTTTTTTTTTTTAGTTTTTTGTATATCGAAAATATTTCAGATTTTATTTTTAATTCTGACTATAGTTCTAATATACTTTACAAATAATTTCAACTCTGCAATTCAGTTTATATAATATTTATAAATATTAGACAATGTTACAATATTTATAATAATCTATTTGAAATCATTCAGTAATCCTCGAACATTTCGTTACGGTACGGGAAGTTCCAGCAATTTGCCTTAAGGCACGATGCCACCCACCCCACTAGTTTATTTTTTATATTCATAAATATTAAAGCCATATTATATATATATATATATATATATATATATATATTAGGTTGTCAAATATCTCCCTTCCGCTTTTTTGCTCTTGGTTTATAATACAAAAAGGCGGAAGGGAGATATTTGACAACCTTATATACACCTAAGTCTGTTTTTACACGGTCTTTTTGTACACGGTTTTGATATAACACGGTTTGAAAATTGAATATTTTTAATTTTTTTACACGATTTTATTCCATTTAGCACGATTTGAAATTTTATTTTATTTTATTTTTTACCTTAAAAATTGAATAACCTATTCTTTTCGTTCACAACATGGTTTTTTAGTTCCTGAACTTGCCATACATTTAATTTATATTACTTTTAAGATTAGAGTGCATATCTTTTTTATCATTAATTACTATGCTTGTGAAAATAAGCATTATATATTTGATTTAATAAAATAACCATGAATTCTTGTTCTTAAAAATTCTTGATTTTCACTAATTTTAATAGGTTTTAGAGATTAGGAACAACTCACCCATTTTTGTATAAGATCAATGACTTTTTTTACACGCTTTTTTTTACACGGCTTCTTCTGGAACCAATCTACCGTGTAAAAACAGACTTAGGTGTATATATTTATAATTTGTAGTATATTTTCCTCACGTCTCCACCTCAAATAAAACAAAATTCTTTCATCCCCAGTTCCACTTTTTCAAAATTAAATTTCCCCTCGACTTTAATCCGATTTTAGTGGTATTTCTCCTTGCAAAAGTGTTTTTTATATTTTTCGCTGTGTTTTTGCAAGTTTCTCGCCACCGGGTTGCTAATTATGCAAAAAATCTGAGAATATTTGAATAATTTACTCTAATTTCGCCAGGCTTGGCGAAGTCGAGGTAATGACAGTGCGCACACATGACTTTGTGAAAGGGATTTATTTAGGGGTGAAAAAAATACTGTAGAGGGTTGTGATACATGAGAAAGTTATGGGAAATTTTATAGAGTAAAATAGTGTTGAATAATGTATTTAGTTTTAGCGTATGGTTTTGGAGTTATCGAAGAAAAGGTATTATATATAAAATTCCTTACGCGATGACTTTAACTCAAGTTTGAAGACAATTTGTAGTCATTAAAAATTAGTTTAGGAGATTTTTGTATATGAACGGTTTATAGCTAATTCTGTTGTGTATTGTTTTGTCAGATATTATATTTACCTATTCATAATAGTTTTCAAGTTATAGCCAAATTTATACAAAATTGCATTTTACTCTCTAAGGTCAAGCCTAGTCTAACCAGATGACAAATTAAATCTTCAACTTTGAGGATGATTTGTAGTTATAAATTATTAGTTTAGAATATTTTAGTGTATAAATTTAAAGATAATTCTGTTTTAAATAATTTTGCCAAATATTGTATTCAACTGTTTTTAATAATTTTTGAGTTTTTGCTAAAACTATGAAAAAGGAAAAAATGTACCCAATCCATGGACTTGATCAAATGACAAAAAATGTTTTTAGTTCAACTTTGAAGTCAATTCGTAGTAATTAAATGTTAGTATAAAAGATTTTAGTGCACTATAAATTCAAAAATAATTCTACTGTGCATAATTCTGATTAATATTGTATTTAACTTTTTTTAATGATTTTTGAGTTATTTAAAAACTATGAAAAATTTTATTTAAAACTATGAACTTTATCAGATGACGAAAAATGTCTTTAGCTCAAATTTGAAGTAAATTTGTAATCACTAAATATTACTTCAGAAGATTTTTGTGTATAAAAAATTCATAGATAATTGTATTGTGTACAATATTGCTAAATTATGTGTTTAATTTTTCAAAGTAGTTTTTGAGTTATAGATGAATTTATACAAAGTTGTACCTAACTCAATAAATTCTACATATTTGCATATAAGCTTATGATCATACTGAATACAATTTTTTTTAACCAAAAAAATTGAGGTACGATATTTTTATGCATAGCAAAGTTGAAGATAATTTTTTCTCTCTAAAAATTTGTCAAAGCATGTTTTGACTTTAAACTTCAAACTTTCAAAATATATTTAAAAATATACAAAAATGTACTAAGAAATTTTTACACTAGTTTGAATACGATTTTTTTATATAAATAATTACTGTAGATATTTTGTTTGTTAGTAAAAGTCAAAGATAAATTCCTATTTTAACTTTAAGTAAAATATTTTATTTAGTTTAAAGCAGTGTTTGCAAAGATAAAAGCAAAATTGTTGCCCAAAGTCTTAGAAGCACAACTTTGCATGCAAAGAAAATATTAATATTGCATTAGCATCGATTTTAAAAGCTGATAAAGATATTATACGAGATTACTCTATATAGAAAACTTTTAGGTAACTTAATATTCTAAAAGATTTCTGAAGACTGCATTTGGATATTTTGAGTAGTTTTTGAAATAAAAACCAAAATAATGTCCTCATAGACATTGGTAAATAGATAATTTTAATTATGCACTAAAGAAGCTAGTTTTAAAAACATAAAAAGTTATTATACAAGATTACTACATATAGAAAACTTCTAGATAATTTTATACTCTAAAATATTCCCAAAGACTACATCCAGATATTTCCAGCAGTTTTTGTAAAATGTGCTAAAACCAAAAAAAAAATCCTATCACTTTCCCAATAATCTACTACTTTCTAGAATTATGTCCTTTACTTTCGGTGCACGAGTTTTTCCAGCGAATTTCCAAATAAGACTTTATCTTTATATTATTAAAACAGGTACAAGTTATTTCGCTTTGTATTTTCTTTTGTATAATCTGATTTCGTAATTAGTTTGTTGTTGTGAAAGGAAGAGACTGTTTGAATCTTGTTTTGTAACAACTTTAAAATTAACTTATGTATATAGACGGAGAGCTGGGGGGAAAAAATTGATTGGAAATAGAAATATGGGGTTAAAATTATAAATAAAAAAATTTACAGGTTTTTTGTAAGTTTCCACCATGTTTTGTATACCAAAGCATTTTTTCTATATCTTTCTGTTCTGTATATATCTTGTAACTTCTAAACAATTTGTCTAATATATTAGGTATATTCAGCAAATTTGTACAAAATTTAATGATATAAAATTTTGTTTAATATTATGATGACCTACAGCAACTCTGTATATTTTAAAACCGCTTAGAATTTTGCAAATTTATCAGGACCTTCAAAAAGTACTTTGATGCTTTAGATTATTTATAAATCTTAAACTTTAAATTTTATAAAAATGTTATGTAAAACAAAATTATTCAGAAAATATCAATAAAGGTCTCTAGTACAACTTGGTATACTTAAAAGTCTTAGTTTTTATGTAATAAAATAAACACATGAGGTTATATATTGTCAGAGCAATGGGACACTTTTTTGTTAAATTTGTTTGAACTTTTTAAATATTTATGGAATTTAATTTGTTTATTTAATAAAAAATAGTATATAGTATATAAATATATATATATATATATATATATGACTTTATTAAATTTGTGATTCCATTTCAATTATTCAGCCATGATAAGTTTTTCATTGAATTAATTCCACGATACAAGTTTGTTCGAGAACTTCTTATAGACAGGGCGCAAATGGAAGTTTAGTGAATTTTATTTAATATAAATTGTTTCCAGACTTTGTATTGTATGTATAGGGATACTTAGAGAATTTCATCTAGTTTTTTTGTGCAAACGGATTTTTAAAAATATTTCTAGAAAAAAAGTTATTAATTGGGGAAAGCTGGAAAAATGTACAGCAATCTGGATGAGTTAAAATAGACAGTGTGGAAGTGGAAAGTTTGTTAAAGAAATTTAAGGAAATTGAACTCAAACGATATTCAAAATAAAGATAATTTTATCTAGTTTATGTACATTAAAACAAATTTTCAAAAAAAGTTTTTGTATGTTAAAACATATTTTCAAAAAATTTAGTAAAAATAAAAATAAGTCAACAAAATTAAAACGATGCACTTGGATTATGACAAAATTTTAAATGTGTTATTTGTTTCACTAAAACTTTTTCATACTAATATATATATATATATATATATATATGTGTGTGTGTGTGTGTGTGTGTGTGTCTACAAAGAATTCTCTTAATAAAATGTCCAGTAAACTTTTCCATCTTGACCGTTATAGGAATTCCGATTCGACTTCGAACAATTATGATAAAAGTTGAAGAAAAGCTCACAAAAGTACGAAAAGCTCCTGATAAAATAGTTACAAGTGGCTTTTGTAACGGAAATCACATTGTACAAAATATTTAGTCGAAAGTTATTAGATTTGGTAAATAAAAATTATGAAAAATCTACCAATGTAAAAATGGAACGTGATGTCGAAATTATTTTGTAACAATTTTAAAAATAGATAAATTTAAATTGTTATGAATCGAGTGGATTATATACACACACAGAAAAGTTTGGATATCTTCTTTGGATCCAAAAAAAAATTATCTAATTAATTTAATATTTTCCAGAAATTTTCTTATCGGCGTCTCCACCTCCATCGATTACTCTACAAATAATTTCCCAACGTTTCGTTTACTCCGGTTTTATCAAACTATTCCATTAAATAGTGATTCTATTCTATTTATCTCTGAATTTTCAAATTATCCTCTCATCGTTAGTTTTGTTTCAAAAAGTTCCGTATAAAAATAATCGTGTTTTGATAGAGTCCGACACGGTTCCCGGAACCAACAGCTTGCTGCGAAATTGTTCCCGGAGTTTTCGTTCCGGGATTGAATTACGTAGACATAAATTATATATATATATATATATATATATATATATAATACAAAATAGACAAAAATATAGTTAGCTACATTTAAAATGAAAACTCTAAAGCTATTACAAAAGTCGCTGGAGGTAGAAAATAAATTATATATAAAATCGTTACTGTTTGCACTATATAAAATATTCGACAAATTTATACAAAATTAAATAATCTAGAAGATTTTCTAACATTATAATACCCTACAACAACTCGTTATGTAAATTAATTCAGAAAATAACACATGCTTTCGGACACTTAGTCAAAAATGTATGTGCAGCCTTGGACATTCAAAAAAAGTTACAAAATTATTTATAACTTTTAAACTGCCGGCGCTAAATAAAAAGTATATTCGCAAAATTTATGCAAAATTAAGTAGTCTACAAGATTGTCTGACATTATAACACTCTACAACAATTCGGTATGCCCAAAAATTGATTTAGAAAATGACTTATACTCTCGACAGGGTTTCTTATGCAAAAATGTATATGCAGCATAGAACATTTAGTTACAAGATTATTTATAACTTTTGCACTGCTGATGTAATATTGATAGTATGTTTGGCAAATTTATGTGAAATTAAATAATCTACAAAATTTTATAACATTTTTACACCCTACAACAACTCGGTATACTTCAAAATGATAAAAAAATGGTCCTAAAATGTATATTTAATATACTGTTGGACGTCTGACTTACATGTATGTATAAATATATATATATATATATATATATATATATATATATATATATGTGTATATATAATATATATGTTATAAATGAATGTATACCTATTCATATAAATCGTTTGCCTTGAGGGGCAATAATGGTAATGTTTTCGTAGGCAATAAAATTAAAGGCAAGTTCCAGAGAACATAAGCACTAAGTGGTTCTTGTGCCTAAAAACACTAATGTTTATTATTATTACGATATATAGATCTATATATATATATATATATATATATATATATATATATTTATATATTAAAGAAAAAAACAACAGAATTAAGCAATTAATTACGAAACACATCACAAATATTTTGGCTCATAAAAACACTAATAGCCCATCAAAGTTGTTGCTAATTTTTATACAGAAATTAATTCAATAATTTGTACATAATAATAATATAAATTAAATTTTGTAAAGTATACAAATGAGAATAATGGTGTAACTAATTTATAATCTCATTTGTAACAGTCTTTTCTATATGAACAATTTAAAAAGCTTCCAATTCAGGCGTTTACTAAATAAAATAATATATAGTAAAATAAAACGTTGATAATATTTTGTGTTTGATAATGTTGCACAATTATTACATCTAAAATAAATTTATATAGATTTTTTAAATAAGTTTTAGAAAGTTACATATGTATAGAAGAAAAAAACTTACAAATAAAACAATAAACAAAATCTCAAAATAAATATCTCGCAAATTTTTAGTGTGATCATATAATTGAAGCGTTTAGAACAATTGTTTTGGATAAGAAACGTATTATCAAATTCTGTGTATCTTTTTAACAAGTTTTTCTCATCTAACTATTTCTGCAACTTGCCAAAGGGCAAAATAGCTACAATAGCTATCTATGTTAGCTAGAAAACGTGATGGGTTTTGGCTGATTGTGATACAAACTATCACGAACTATGATGCCTTATCTTGCAACCATATATATGCATATATATATATATATATATATATATATATATATTATAGATATGTGCAATATGTTTATTGGAAATTCGTAGTGCATATGTCCGAGATAGATCTGTCATGTACTTTGGATTATGACTGATGCACATTTGCTATCAATATTGTTGTATTATATATAGGTATTATATATTATATATATATATATATATATATAATATTTATAAATGATCTTACTTCTCAAGAAATTATACTACGTACACTTTACTTTAATATTTCCTTTACAATTTCTGCAAGAGGTTCCCATATGGCGTCACGTCTGCACTTATATTAAATATTCACAATATTTTCCATAGTGAAATTTATTTTTACGATACGATAGTTTGTTTGGGAAAAGTAAAGGGTTTCGTGTAAATTTACATAAGCTAATTTTATGTTTTTTTGAGGTCCTATTGGCACGAGAAGTAACAATATCCGATTTTTATGGGACGATAAAAAGGTTTCAGTTATTGCGGCGTTAAAATCTCCGGAAGGTCGGAAAACGAAAATTGTTAAAAATAATTTATAGGAGATTTTTGTGGCAATAGAGATAATTAATTGATAATTTGTCATGTTTTATGGGGTCAAAATATTTTTATAAGAGTTTGCTTGAATGTTGTAGAACAGTAATTCAATCTCAAAGTTTATACATCTTTTAATAAAGCAAAATACCACATACACCTTGTTTAATTAAATTTGATTTGTATAAATGTTGTATAGATTATTGTATTTTTTTACATTTTTCATCGAATTTATTACATTCGATGTCGTAATGGAAAAAAGGGCCGCATTTGTAAAACTATCGACTAAGTGATTATTAAAATTCAGGGTTCGCTTATATCATCCTGTTTCAACCCTTGTCAAACTTAATCTCAACATATGTATAAGGATATATATACACATATATATATATATATATATAATATATATATATATATATATCCTTAGGGCGAATCTCATACCCTTTTTAGTACAAAAATCACGAATCCGAACAAAAAAAGGTTACATATAAATAACCCGACGTTTCGTCACTTTTAATCTGGCCTTAGGATTGTCAGATATATTAGGATTAATAATATAAAAATAAGTATATATATATATATATATATATATATATATACAGAGAGAAAGGGAGAGGCAGCGAGAGAAACATGTTTTGAAAATTTAGTTAAATACAAGTTTAAAAAAATTATTTAAAATACTTGCGTTTGTACGAAGTTTTTTAAATTTTAATATATTATACTTCAATATGTCTACTTTGATTTGAAGTGTAAAAATTTATATATATTCTAACAAATATGTGAGATATTTTTAATAATTTGAAAAAAACTCATGTCAGTAGAAAGAGAAAAGTCGCTTGTATCTTGACTCATATTAAGGGAATTCAGTTAAATACAAGTTTGAAAAATTATTTTAAAATAGTAGCGTATATTGTAATATATTGTAATTTCAATATATTATACTCCAATATGTCTATTATAATTTAAAGTATATAAATTTACATATTTTCTAACAAATATTTGAAGTTTGAAAATGTTATTAAAATAGTTGCATTTGCTATAAGGTTTTGTAGTGCTGATATATTATACTTTAATATGTTTATTTTAATTTGAAGTATAAAAATTTATATATTTTCTAACAAATTATATAAGAAAAGTCGCCATAAGGTAAAAAATCTTTTTTTTTTAAATAAAACAGAAAGCTATCCAAATAATACGTGTTTATTATTTATTGTTCTATCAAATTTCAATTTCCATATCAATTCTACAAGTATAATTAATATTGTAACTTCTGTTACGAAATTATCTCGTTATTTTGTGTCGTCACCGTTTTGTAAAGTTCGTATTTAATTTCAAGCGAATTGTATAGTTTATGATATTAATTAACTGAAAATGCCTTCTCACCAGCAATTGTAGGAAATTATACTTGAAAAGTTTACGAATTTATCATTGGAGTGGACTCTGATAAATATTAACAGAGAATTTCATATAGAGCCCTTAGTAAAAATTAAAAACAAACCATTTTATGCACCCCTATTGACAAGTATCAGTCTATTTATTATTTTTCAACAATTACCAGCATCTGTGTTAACATTTTCGATCCCTGATCAGAGTAAATGTTCCTTTTTTTATAACCCAATGTCTGTTTAATGGGGTATCAAATTTATGTTAAGCTTTTCAGGAAAACGGTTTTTTCCCTGACAGAGTTATATTGTTCGCATTAATCGTACAAAATTAAAATCGACGAGGAAAAAAAGATATATATATATATATATATATATATATATATACATTTAATATTAACTTAATGTATCTTCTATATATCACAATAATATTTTTGAACTTGACGCATGTAAAAAATATATTATTTTACTTTAGAAATGTGCAATCTTATCACAATTCTCTAAAAATATTTTTTTGTGATTTATATTATCTTGCTTTAATAAAACAGAATTTCTATAAAAATCTTCATACTTCTGAAATTTTTATAAAAATCTTTATACTTCTGGAATTTCTATAAAAATCTTTATACTTCTGGAAGTTAGTAATTAAAATTGAAATAATTTTAATGCTCGTTTTTCGTTACCATAAAAATTAGAGCAATCTTGTACACCTAACGTTATTAATTTTTATTATAAAAAATTTAACTTTTTTCAAGGATTGTTTTATATGTGTATCTATATATAATTTGCTATTTTAAAATCCTCCAACAAATATATCAATATATAAATAAATGTTCCCTTTTATCGATTCCAAAGTGAACCCATGTCTACTAATGGCCGAAGGGATTAAATTTATACAGGCGAATATTTTATCAGAAAAAGGTTGTTTTCAGCATTTCAAAAACCTTTAGGAAATACAAATACACATTTATACAAATATATATATATATATATATATATATATATATATATATATATATATATATATCAAGAATAAATGCAATGAAAATGAATTGTTCAGTTGAAGAAATTTCGCAAAATTTAGACAGTGGTTTATAATGCATTAAATTTTTTTTTTTTATAAATTGGGATTTTATTATATAGTTAATAAAATATAATAATTTTTATATTTTTAATCAGATTCTTTTTTTACTAAATTTTAAGAAAATCTACAACTCGACCAAAAAAATTGTTCTAAAATATTAACTAGTATATATAGATCATTTGTTTTAAAAATAATTTTAGATTATCTAGACAATATTAGAGCATTATTTTATTTAATACATAAATAATTCTACAGTATTATTTAATTTCGTATAAATTCATCAAAAATACTATTTATATTCAACAAACAATAATTTAAATTAGTATAAATAAAATAAAATTAATTAAGCGGGTTTGTGTTCTATTATCGATCTACGCGTCGAAATCTTTCAAAAATTATCAAGAGTAATGTTTTTCAATTGTAATTTCTGGTACACAAAGGTGATATAGAGTGATATGATGTTAGAAAAAGTCATAGATTATTCAATTCTAGACAATTTTTCTTAATATCTTATTTATATTCAGCTAATAGTTTAAAAGTTATGAGTTAAAACGTAAAAATGTACTTAATAGATTTTCAGAAAACTGATAATTACTGAAACTTTTATTAAAGAAAATAAAGAAAAAATTATGTGCTTTAGTAAAATTTACCATTAGTGAAATAGATTATTTTTTCAGATACTTTGAATAAATTTGAAGATATAATAATAAAACAAATTCTATTAAATTAGTCTTTGACAAATAGTTAAATTATTAAGTAGATAATGGAGAGAAAATATAATCCTAATTTAAATCAATAAATAATTATTGACACCAAATATAAAAAATATAGTCACGAATTATATATATATTTTATTGTGTATACGTCTTATTCAACTATTTTATAACGTTTTTATAGAATTATCAAAAATTGTCAGTACATTTAAAAATTATACGCCATTCGTAAAAAAAGAGAGATCAATGCTACAAATGATATTTGACAGATACCCGATATCAATGTCATTGTATATATATATATATATATATATATATATATATATATACATTATAAATAAAAAAGGACTTACCCACATTCAAAATATTTGTTTTCAAATAAATATATCGGCTTACCTGTAAACAAAAAAGAACAATACATTAAATTTACAATAATTTCAATATATACATACATAATATCACAACTAATAACCGAAATACATAAATAATGAACAGAAATATCTTTCCCAATTTTTGGGGATATTTCTCCACCGTCGTAAATTATTCTAAAAATCCACCCCAGAGACCTATAGACCTATCCCTTTACCTTTTGAAGTGACTGGGTCTGTTAATTCTTAAGATGTTTTGAATTAATGAAGCATCAGTTATGTTAATTGAACCTTTTGTTCCGGAAAGACGAACATCGGAGTAAAAATCCGGGGAAGGAGCAGAAGTGGGATGGATTCTTGGGATCATCGGTCGCGGTTAATTAAGGAAATATATACGTATATATATATATATATATATATATATATATATATTTAAAAGTTTATGCAACTCGACTTAAGGCAAAATGGTAGTTACACCTGAAAGTTTGAATACCCTGCAATATGTTATTGGTGACCCTATTTTTGTTTAAAATGTGCAAAATTTTGTTAAAATACATAAATATTAATTTATACAGATAAAAAGATTATGAAATTGTCTGAACAACTGCATTTACCAATTTTCAACTTCTCAGACAAAAATATTTTTAAAAAAATGTCAAACAGTAAAACCGTATAGCATTGAAAACAAATTGTTTGTACATTTTTTCTATATTTGTTTAAAATGTGTAAAAACTTGTTAAAATACATATAGTTTATTTTATATATATAAAAAGCTTATACAATTCTCTATACAACTGTTTTTATCAATTATCAACTTTTGGAACAAAAATATTACGAAAAAAATCGTCAAACTTTGAAATAGTATAATTGAGCTAACAAATTGTTTGTACGTTTTTTCGGTAGTTGTTTAAATTGTGATGATTGTTACAAATGTGACAGTTTGATAATTTTTTTCGATATGTTTTTGTTCCAAAAGTTGAAAATTGGTAAATGCAGTTGTGTAGAGAATCGTATAAGCTTATTTTTGATATAATATAATATGTATCTATTTTCACAAGTTTTCACAACCTGAAAAACGTACAAACATTTTATTTGCCAAGATAAACGATTTTAAAGTTTGACGATTTTATTCGCCATGTGACCCTATTTATCATACATAGACATGTTTGTATGTATATAAAATAAAATAAAGTATGTTACATGTTATTTTAACACGTTAATTACCATGTCAGTCATATGTGTCTGACGCTAAGAAGTTCTACATGAGGATATTTTAATGTAGAGCCATGTCAGTCATATTTATGTGAGAAAAAAATAAATAAAAAAATCAGAAAATTCAGGAAAAAAATATCTTATGTATCGAGTTTCCTTGATCATATTTAACTAAATTTAACTAATCTATGTACTATTTTTTTATTCAAATTTATGTTATTGTTCATTATTATTACTAGATGTTGAATTATTTAACAGTAGTAATAAATATTGTAATTAAAAAAAATAAAAATATTTCTAAATTATCTAATAAAGTTACCATATCACAAAAGATTTTTTATGATACTATTGTGGGAATCAATAAATAAAAAAAATGATATTTAAATAAAAAAATAAATAAATAAAAATCTTATCCCAAAAATTTCGACTTACAGCACCACCTATAAAACAACCCCTGAACCACAAAATCTAGCATTACCCAAACTTTTCAACCCTCTTTAGCAATTTTTTGAACCATTTTCTTCCTACGCCCTCCGCCAGATGCCTCTTGCTTTTTACCCTCCACCACCAACAAGACTTTCATAATTTCAAATAAAATGTTGGAAAAAATGTATTATTTTACTCTGGGTAATGTAAATAAAATTAATTTGTGCGTCTAATTAAATATAAATACGAAACTGTATATTTAATGAGATCCAATTATATTATGTAACTTTGACTGCACGAAAAATAATTAATAATTTGTAAGTGGAGAGTTAAAATGTAATTGAAATTGGGAAAGTATATATGTATATATATATATATATATATATATATATATATATATATATGTGTGTGTGTGTGTGTATAATAAAAATAAAACTGAATTTATTTAAATTCGGACACAGGACAAAATGTGTCTCCTCAGTAAATAAATGTTATAAACGAGACATAACAATAGATAATTTTATAAGCTTTTTATCTGCATATTAGAAAATGTATGTATTTAAAAAAATTTAATTTAAAAAAAAATAATCAAATTTCAATTTTTCTTACCCTTTGTTTCCAAAGAGAGTTTTACTATTAAGATATATATTTTACGGTTACTTGACTGTATTTTTCCGCTCGAATAGTTCGAAATAGTGCTGCAAAGCAGGCACGTCGTACATTTGGAACTATTTTAATTATATAACTTGGAATAGTCCAAGTAGTAGTGCTGAAGTCTAAGGAAATTCGAATGGGAATCTAATTCGATTGAACTGACTGCGTGCATTATGCGAGGTGAATGATTGAAAACTTTCTTCTTCGGAGAATTTGAAAAGTTTAATATAGAATTATATTATATATATATATATATATGTGTATATATATATATATATATATGTATATATAATATATATATATATATTATAAATTTTAAAAAATCTAGTTTCCTCAAAGTGAATTGTTTTGCAAAATGCTGATGTCATCAGAAATAGATTTACTTGAACTGAAAAACTAAAACAAAATATAAAGTAGGTCGTTCGATTTGAATTATCGACTAAAACTGCAATATATAAATTTATGTATTTTGTAGAAACAAATATGATATTAGAATTTGTTAAAATTAATTGATTGTAGAATTACATTGCTTTAATTTTTTTTTTAGAAAAGTATATTGCTATTAATTTCGTACAAACAGCAAAGATATACAGTTTCAAAATTTGACGATTTTTTCAAATAACCACAAATTGTATAAAAATGAAACAGATAAAACAGACGCTTTTAACCCAAATTATAGAATGAACAAATTATAGAATACAATAAAATAAATGTATGAATAACACAAGACATAAGAAAAAATTAGGACTCAATTAAATGAAATTAAATTGGGACTCAAAATGTATGAAATTACGTCAAACCATTTGTTAAATTTTTAACAACTCCATAGACACCCATTGAAAAATTGCCATTTGTTTTTGATAATATAACTATATATATATATATATATATACTAATATAAAATATATATATATACATATATACATAATATATATATATATATATATATATATATATATACATGATACATGCATAAATGCAATAAGAAACCATTTTCACATCAAGAAAACTTTGCAAGTTTCAAGAAACTTTTAACGCAAATTTCATTTAGATATTTATTCTGTCGTTGTAAAATCTGAGCACAAGTTTTGTAAAATTTAAAGAAGTTTAAATATTGTTATATATACATAATAAAAATATTTATATATCTAGTAGAGTATTGAATATTTTTATTTCTTAGATCAACTGAAAATCTATCGATTAAAAATACATTACTAAATAAATCTTTGACTAAAAAAGCTCTTCCGGAGCTTTTTTAAGTAAATCAGCTTTTTCTTAAGCCCAGCTTACTTTCCTTAATCTCTTGCAGAAACGTTTGCAATTCTCACGAGATTTTTCGAGTTTAAAACGAGAAATAAATAATGAAAATAAAAATTAAAGGCTTAGTAGAAATAGATTTATTTAGTGCTAATAAAAATTAAAAGTAAAAAATTGGTTGAGCGGGTTTGTGTTCTGTTATCGGTCTGCGCGTTGAAATCTCCAAAAGAAAAAAAATCTATGATTTTCAATTGCAATTTCTGGTACATAGAGTTGGTTTAGGTTAGTATGATGTTAGACAAAATTATAGATTATTCAATTTTGGACAGATTTTGGTAACATTTTGTTTATATGATGTAAATAGTTTAGAAGTTATGAGCAATTTGAGCAACAGTTATATACACTTTGAATTCAATATTTCATATTCTTCAACATTCAATAAAAAAATGGAAAAATTCAGGAAATTTGTTTGTTTGCTTTACTTATTATTTCATTTATATATTTATTTCCCAGTGAATTAGTATTTTAAAAATGCTTTCATCGTCTTTGCAGTTTCTGAAATTTGCATCTCAAGTGCACATAACATCATTTATCATTCCGGAGCATCTTGCTTAATTGAATTTCAAGTTACGTTCCGGATTAAACTACCTTCGCTACAGTTACTTGGCACAGAGCTACAAATAACTATTATATCAAAATATATTTACATCCAAAAACACACACAGAGCCATAGAAACACAATTATATACACACAAACACACCTAAACGCTGTCTTGTACATGTCTAAGATAATAACATTTTCAAAAAGCTCTTGTAGGCGTAAATATTTTACAAAGGTGCTGATATTTTAGTATGTTACTTCCTAAAGTGTCTACTATGGTAGGAAATATCAAAATTTATAATTTGTAGAACAAAATTTTAAAATACCGACACTTTTCTGGAAAAAGGTGGAGTCGCCGAGTCGCAACTAAATTCAATAATATTTTTCTCAAAGCACTTTTATAATTAAAAAATTATCTGCATCTCGTCTTTGATGTATGAATCGGACTTGCATATTTTTTATTATATTATTTTGAGTTCCAGTCAAACTATTTTAGCTAACAGCTGGTTGTGACTATTTTTTTGCCGAAAAAAAGCGAATTACTCATAAAACCATTGAAATATTTTTTTGCAGAACACACGAATGCTATTACTGTGATTACACGAAGCGCGAAAAACGATTTTTTTGTATAAAATAGAATTTATATATATATATATATATATATATATGTTAATATGAAAATACACTATATACTAATTTTCATGTTATACGATTTTAGAGGTGGACATTTTTTTCTAAATGTTTTTGTTCCAAAAGCTAAAAATTGATTAAAGCAATAATGTAGAGTGTTTTATTAACTTTTTATTTATATATTATTATATATTATTATATATTATTATATATTATTATATATTATTATATATTATATATAAAATATAATTTATATGTTCTAATCAGTTTTTGCACATTTTAAACAAATATCGAAAAAACGCACAATCATTTTGTTTGCTTAGTTATACGATATCAAAGTTTGACAATTTTTTAAAAATATTTTTGTTTCAAAAGTTGAAAATTGGTAAATGCAGTTGTTTAGTTAATTTTATAAGCTTTTAAACTATATAACATAGAATTTTTGTGTGTCAACAAGTTTTTGCATATTTTTGCACAAAATGATAATTAATACAGTAAATCTATAATTAACACTTAAAAATAATTTTAATATTAAAATAAACTATTTGATGCACGAGATAGTGTTCAAAAAAAGTCTGGCATATTTTTTTGAAAAATTATTAATATTTTTCTATTGTTTATAGAGATTGAAA
>NW_020537758.1:6189250-6209250 GCF_003426905.1 Ctenocephalides felis | reverse complement strand
AAATAATGATTTTTTTAAGAACAAGAATTAGCAAATAATTTTTTTTTTGCCTAAACTCCTGCAAATCAATTTATCTTTATCTTTCACAAATATTACATAACTTATAGAGTTATTGTTTATTAATTAACTATTTATTACATTAATTTTTAATTTTAGCAATAGGTAAAACAATGCTTTTTGTTAACGAAGCTTGACGTGCAAAAAAACAATAAATAATTATTTATAAATGTTTTTCTTGTTTTTTTAATAGTTTGTCTTCTACAAATATTGTTTAAATATATTCACGTACTTATTATTTATTTATTATCTATTTATTATAATAGTTATTTATTTTGGCACTAATAACTTCAAAATGAATTAAACAATGCATTAGCAAAAAATTTATTTTTGCAACAAAATCATTTATATTTATTATTTTTTTACATGCACTTAAATTAATAGTTTGTCCTTCATAAATAATGTTATTTATAGTGTTTTTTTTTAAATTATTTGTTATATTAATGTTTTATTTTAGCACTAACAAATTTATAACTAAATTGTTTTTTAACTAAATTTTTAACTAAATTATTTTACTTTACTAATATATATTTATTAATTTTTCACTTCATTAGTAGTCTCTCACAACAATCACATTTTTCATCCCCTTCTATACTTCCAAATCGATTTTTTTCTTCACAACATATTAGTTTACAGATCAAACAATTTTTTGTAAATACTAGTTATAATTTTATGAATAGTTTTATTAATAATTTTTGATATTTTTAGTAACGATGTTGTAGCTACATATGGCGTAGAACAACTGACGAGCTCTACGAGGAAAACTCGTCGATTTTCCATAGAGGGGATTTTGCTAAGTGGGGATATATATATATATATATATATATATATATATATATAAATGCATATATACATAAATTGGTCCCTTATGCATATTCCGAATTTTTTTTAAATACAAAAATTTACATTGCATTTTGCAATAATTTCAATTATTATGTCACAACTATGCTCTTAAGGTAATTTAAAAAAGTAACTAAATTTTTAACAAAATCACAAAAAATGTTAAAAACCAAATTATACATATATATACATTACTAAATAGTATTCAATATTTATAAATTACTTATATTTATAAAATTACTTATATTTTAATATAAAAATCTGCATATGCAAAAATCAAAGCTGGTTTTGTAGTTTGAAAAATTTGATGCGTCTATTTGAAAAATTGTTTATATTTTTTAATTTTACAAAATGAAATACTAATTATTTTATTGTATATTATAGTAAATATATAACATTATCAAATTTTAGCGTTTTACTACATTTAGTTTAGCCTGTATAATTTTTGAATATATATTTAACGTTTTCAGGTTGTATTCAAAAGTTATTAAAAAAATAACATAATATTGTTTATATTTTTTACTTTTACAAAATGACATACTAATTATTTTATTGCATATTATAGTAAATATATTTAGCAATGACAGAGTGAAATTTTAGCATTTTACTACTTTAATTTAGCCTGTATAATTTTTTGAACATATATCTAACGTTTCAAAGGTGTATTCAAAACTTGATGCGTTCATTTATAAAATTGTTTATATTTTTTAATTTTGCAAAATGACATACAAATTATTTAATTGTAGGTTACAGTAAATATATTTATTAATGACATGTTCAAATTTTAGCATTCTAGTGCATTTAGTTTAGGATATACAATTTTTTGAATGCACATAAATGTTTTCAGGATTTATTAAAGAAATATTGCTGAACTTGAGCGCTCCTATGAAAAATTGTTTATATTTTCAAAGTTTGCAAAATAGCATACTATTTTTTTATTTTATGCTATAATAAAGACATTCACTAATAAGATACTCAGAATTTAGGATTTTAACATATACGGAATAGATTGAACCAATTTTTGAATATTAATAAATTTATGAAGAATTTTTGAAAAACATCTTATGCACCTGTTTGAAAAATAGTTTATATCTATTATATCTATGTGCATATACATATATGTATATATATATATATATATATATATATATATATACATGTAGATCTTTTATTATGGCCCAAGTCCAAAATCAAAGCCCAAGATCGGCGTTTGCCAAATTTATGGCAATTGAAAATTATATTATATTATACCTCTTACGGCGGAGAATATGTCTTAAATTACCGAGAACATTATTTGCCAAACTATTGTACGAGTCTTACTGGATTCTCATGAGAATCTTACCAGATAACAATAAGTCAATTTGCGGAAATTTATTACAATGATCGTTATCTTATTTGAATACCACGAATGTAAAAGACATAGTATGTATATATATATATATATATATATATATATATATATATCCCTTTTATTTTTATATTTTGTTCTCGTTTGCAGCAAATGGCTGTCGTTGTATTAATTAAAATTTAAAACCGCCAAGCAATTAAGTTTTTTTTAC
Source organism: Ctenocephalides felis (assembly GCF_003426905.1). Lineage (NCBI taxonomy): Eukaryota > Metazoa > Arthropoda > Insecta > Siphonaptera > Pulicidae > Ctenocephalides > Ctenocephalides felis. The sequence continues at coordinate 6,206,794 of NW_020537758.1, read as the reverse complement.
AATTTCTAGCTGAAACGGCGGACGTCGGTTGCTTTGACAATACATCGACATGAAAATTAATATTTTAATTTATATATGTATATATATATATATATATATATATATATATTATATAAACGTCACTGGAACTACCAATTTACACTAGAGTTGAAATGGCTTAATATGCATTTCTTGCTAATAAAATTTATATCTCATAAAATATTTATTTAATCATTATACATTAAACAAAATTATATAGAATTAAATTATCTAAAATTCTTGCTGATATTATATTAACCTAGATCAACTCGGTATACTTTTAAAATATTATTGAATTTCAATTATGTATTATTAAAGTTAAGTATAAAAATGTAATGTATTGTCACCTTAATTTTTATGATTGAATTATTATTACTAAAATACAGTTAGTTGTTTATTTATTCGTCTATTAATGTTAGTTTTTATTTCTGTTTTAGCAATATATCAATAATTTGCTTTTATCGTATTTTGAAGCACTTTTTGCTTTGCATCCATATATCAAAAGTTGGAAGACAAATGGTTATTTTTATTTTTTACGAGCTATTAATATTTTTTATTGAAAGATTGATGTATATATATATATATATATATATACATAAATATATAGGGTTAATTATAGTTCTGAAAAATATAAATGTTAAGTTCCCCATAGATTTAACACAATTTAAAATTGCTGTATTATAAAAAGTTGTGTTCAAATGCAATTTTAAAGTATAACGAGTTGCTGTATGGTATAACCGTATTAGAAAATATTAAATATAATTTATTTTGTACAAATTTTTCAAATATTTCAATTACTTTAGACTTGTCATTCAAAAGTTATAAGCGATACATTGCAACAAAGCACAGATGATTTTTTTTAAATTGCTGTTTTATAGACAGTTGTATTTGAATGCGATTTTAAAGTATACCGAGTTGCTGTAGGTACTTATGGTATTAGTAAATATTGATAATTGTTCGATTTTGAACAAATTTCTTGAATACTCCAATTATTTTAAATAAATAGTTCAAAAGTTACAATCGATATATTGCAACAAAGACATTTCAACAAAGCACAAAAGATTTTTGTTTAAATTGGTGTAGTATAAACATTTGCTTTCAAATGAGATTTTAAAGTATAGCGAGTTGCTGTAGGTACTTATGGTATTAATAAAAATTATTAATTGTTCGATTTTAAACAAATTTATTGAATACTTCAATTACTTAGAAACTACTCTTCAAAAGTTATAAGCGAGACCTTGCAACAAAGCAAACATGATTTTTTTTTAAATTGCTGTGTTATAGACAGTTGTATTTGAATGCGATTTTAAAGTATACCGGGTTGCTGTAAGTACTTATGATGTTAGTAAAAATTATTAATTGTTAAATTTCAAACAAATTTCTCGAATACTCTAATAACTTAGCAACTACTAATCAAAAGTTACAAGCAATACATTGCAAAAAGCACAAATGAATTTTTTAAAATTGCTCTACTATAAACATTTGCTTTTAAAAGCGATTTTAAAGTTTACCGAGTTGCTGTAGGTACTTATGTTATAGTAAAATTATTTTTTGCTTAATTCTAAACAAACTTCCTAAAAACTCCAATCACCTGGTAATTACCATTCAAAATTTACAAGCCATACAATAAAAAGGCACATGAATCGTTTGAAACAATCCATAGATTTTTAGTTCAAAATTCCTTTACTACAAATAGTACAGCGGGCCGAAGCTTGTTAAAGCAGTATCTATATAATTAGTGACCTATAGGGACCTATATGTACATCCATGGTGGTTTTATGTCAAAGAGACAATCTGCCAAAATTAGCATACGCGAGCGATGCGAAAATCTAAAATAGTGAACGACAGTTTGATAGAAAGAGAGCTGGTAAACAGTTTACTCAAAAATAATAAATAATAATTGATAAATATTAAGTATAGATAGTCTATTAAAATTAATAAACTAGCTGCAAGTGGAATTCTGTCTTAAGGCAATTAAGGCATCGTGCCTTAAGGCAAATTGCTGGAACTTCCCGTACCAAAAATTATTATTTTTTTAAAAACGATTAACATTTTTGAAAAAAAAATTACTTTGAAAAAATAAGATTTTTGAGAAACTATAAATTGGACAAAAAATTACTTTTTTTTGAAAAAAATTTAAAAAAAAAAAATTTTTTTTTTTAATTTTTTTTTTTTTTGAAAATTTTTTTTTTTTATTTTGACATATTGTGGAAGATCTGAACTTTCTTTTCAAAGCAATCAATCGTACTGCTTTAACTGCATAGGGACAAAATATAAAGCGCGTAAGCGCCGCGTCGCTGTCTAAAGCATAAGCATTGGTACGGAACCCATAGGAATGTTAACAAATTGTATACTTATTGTTAAAATTTCTATAAAATATCTGATAATTTGATGTGCATATGTCTAATGATCATTTTTGACCGCCAAATGGCTCATTTTTTTACTTTTTCCTCTATATCTCCGAAACCGCTGGACCTACCTTCATGAAAGTTGTATCGATTCTTCATCTTGTCAATACAAATAAAATGTTTTTTAAATTATTCCAATCGGACGCTCCGTTCTCTTAAAAACTGAGTTACCGTTTTCGGAACTTTTTGCCCCGTATCTTCGGAACGGCTTGACCTGCCTTTGCCAAAAACTAATCAGCACGTCTCCTTATCAATACGGATCGAATGTTTTTTGAATTATTCAAATCGGTTGATCCGTGTTTCCGAAATCGTCGACGAAAATTTGTATCCGCACATACATACACACACATACATACATACATACACACACACATACACACACACACACACACACACACATACATCCATTTTTTCTAAGGTATGCCAAAATGTTCAGAAACCTCTGAAACGTAAAGATATATAAAAATTTTCATTTTCGATTTTTTTGCGATTACTATAACTTACCCTACGGGAAGTTAATAATAATTGATAAATATTATGTATAGATAGTCTATTGAAATCATTGAATACCATCTGGCAGGAATTGAGAAACAACTATTTCGGAAATTTTTGAAATTATGCATTTTATTATTTTTAGTATTGTCAGATCTGGCTGTCAATATTATTATACAGGATCTCTTTAATCATTTATCGTCTCTAATTACACTTTCTACTGCATTTTTAGTTTTTATATTCAATACTTTTCGTCATAAATAAATAAAATAATATTTTGTTATTCCATAGAACTCTTGTATGTCCGTACTGTCACCAAAAACAACATTGATACAATAAAGCAACGCCATCTAGACATAACTCAAAATATTTATGATAAAAATGTGTGCTATAAGTTATAATTAAAATTTCAATTACACATGTATGTGATAATTTAAATGTAAATATTCAGGGCAGGTGGCGAGGATGTCTTTTTATCGCGTGCTAATTTCACTTTGAGTTTTATATTTTTCTTTACTCATTTATTATCTTTAATTACACTCTCTATTGCATTTTCATTTTTATATTCAATACTCTTCATTATATATTAATAAATTAATATTTTGTTATTCCATATTAATTTTGTATGTCCATATTGTCACCCATAAAAACATTCATACAATATAGCAACGCCATCTATGAATAACTCAAAATATTAAAAATAAAAAATATGTGTATATCTAAATTTTGCAAGTTGTAAATAAAATTTCAATTACACATGTACCTGTTAATTTACAGGGCAGGTGGCGAGGATGTCTTTTTTTTCACTTGAAATTTTCACTTTCATTTTTTAAGATTTTTCATTTCATTGTATTCATTTATATAATTTCCAAAAATTCAGAATATCAACTCTTTTGAAATGTTAAAATGAAAATGCAATTTTTGGTATCATGGTACTTTTTAGCATGATTAAAATTGAGTAGATCAATATATTAGTACGGAACTATAAATTCCAATAAAAATAAACATATAGTTTATATAAGGTGTACTAAATAAAATTCATCTCTATAGTCACGTGACAGGTGCAATAAATGCATTTTCAACTTAAATCATTTTATACAATAACTTTTATTCAAGTTTTAGAATTTTAAATTATTTTTTAAAACTTTTATAAATGCAGACGATCATTTACGCGTATCGTAATTGAATGCAACATGCCTTAAATTAAATTTTGAGTTGTAGTATGAGTTATATTTTACCAGCTCTCTCACTAACTGCAGTTCCTGCTGCCGATACAATTTTGAATTTTGATTACGTTCCGTTTATTAACTCTGATCAATAAAGTGTTGTATCGAATTAGCATATGCAAAAGTTAGGTACTAACTATAATCATCATTAGCCGGTTAACCAATAACTATAAAAAAACTTTAAAAAAAACTACACTACAAAAAATTTCATTCTAAAACTCATTTTTTAACGAATGATTTTTTTCCTCTAGCGATTTTTCCACCAGCGCCCCCACTATCGATAATGTTCTAAGCGTTTATGCGCTCTCAGCTATTTTTCATAGTCTTCTTTTCTTTCAACAGATGCGGTTAAAGTGAAATTAAATTTTTTTCAGGCTTTTCCGATCTCTGACTTTGCAGGAATAAACGATAGGATATTCTATATTGATCGTAGTTTAAAAATCTTTGAGAAAAAACAAGATTTAAGAGTTATTTTAAATATAAAACACAAATGCGCAAACGGGGTTAATTTTTAAATGACAAAAAGTGTTTGCATAGTTAGAGAAGAATTGAAGGCAGATGTAAATAAAACAGTATTTACATTTAAAGTCCTAATTAGCATTTACGTTTTTTCTGGCTTATATATATATACTTATATATATATATATATATATATATATACTTATATATATATATATATATATATATATATACTTATATATATATATATATATACTTATATATATATATATATATATATATAAACATATATATCTTCTTATATATAAAAATAAAGCTCCATATTATGTTAGGTATGCTGAAATTCGTAAACGACTGAACCGATTTGGCCACTTTTTGTTTTGAAATATTTGTGATAATCCAGAGATTGTGGAAAAGGTGAGTTTTTTTTTAAATCGCGTACAAACTTTACATTTTAAATTGATTTTATTTTATCAAGGTATAATTTAAAATAAAACGTAAATACGTAAAATGTCGTATTTTACAAATTATGTTCAATTAAATTTAATTGGATGTTTTGGATTTATTTAATTGTAGTAAGTAGTTTTTATGTAGTTTTATTGAAATATTATTAATCGTGACGCATAGATTATTAAAATCTCAGAATATCTTTTTTTTTTTAAATGTTAACATACAAATGCACTTTTTGGCTTTATGGCACTCTTTTATTTTTGCAAATGATTTTTTTGCAAAGTCTGTACCTGCAAAATCTCTTTTAATTATTTATTTATTTATTAATTTTACAAGCCGTCGGAATAATAATATTATAATAAGGCTTAAGTCAATATTTTATAGGTTTAATATAATTTAATTAATTGTTAGCTATTTTATTACTTATTTATTTATTATTTAATTTATTTACTATAAACTTAATTATATTTAGTTAATTTTAATTATTTTTAAATATAACTAATTTGTTTGTTGCAACTATTTTTTAAAAATTTAATAAGTATTTTAATAAGCTTTACAATACTTTTACAATATAATTATTTTATTTAACAAATTTTAGGTTATTTTATGATATTTAGCAAATTTAAGAGTGTCTTATATTATTGTTATTATTATTATTTTTGTATAATTTTATACTCATTTGTATTTATAAAATATAATTTAGATTATAAAATTTTATTTGCATATTGTGTTACATATATAAATATTTACAATAAAAATCTATAATAACTCGTGTGGTTGTTAAATGTAAAAAATGAGGGAAAAAAACGTTCGAAAGTCGCATTTGGCAATAAAAAATTGATTAGATGAATATATTAGTACGGAACTATAAATTCCAATAAAAATAAATATAAAGTTTATATAAGTTTTACTAAATAAAATTTATTCATATTTTTCCCTTGATGAACCTCCATTCATTGCCAATGAATAGAATAACAACATTCCTCCATCGTCTGTTTTTTTTTATTTTTTACCTCAATAGAATTCCATGAAAATAGGAAAAATCTCGGAAAATCGACAAAAACAATTCGAACGTTCACTAGAAATCTCTTCTTTCTAAATAGACTGAAAATCGAGAGCCAAAAAAGAAAAAAAGAAAGTTGGGAGAGTTTTTGAAGAGCACTTTGCAAACAAACGTGCCGAGGACGAAGAAATATTGGAAAAAAAATTATAATTGGAGATAGTTTGTGTGATTTAGAAACTGTAATATTTATTTTGATTTTTGGAAATGCTATTTTCGGAAATTCCAACCGGAATTCAGTTAGACACACGATTTTGTGTATTTTTTGCACATAATTATTGGGAGAAAAAAAATTAACTGGATTTTGTGTAAGTGGATTTATAATATTGGAAAAAGTTTGTCAAAGGCAATTATATTTATACAAAACTATAAAAAACTGTTTTTGCAAAAAATTCGTAATCTGTAAAAATTTGTTAGAAAACTTAAAAAATTAAAGAAGACTTGAATAAAAACTGTATAAAAGTTTACATCAAGTCAATTTATAAAAAGTGTATAAATCAGTAAAAAATCACAAAAATATGGATTATATAAGTGTACTCAAAAATGTATTATATAAAAATCTATTTAAACCTATTTTTCCAATCATTTCCCCTAAATTCCAACCGGAATCCAATTAGAAGGATCCATTACACTCGCATTTGTGTTTTTTTGTGCACAATCGACGAAATCCCAGGATTAAAAGCATTTTAAGTATTATTTGTGTTGCACTAAAATGCAGAAAAAACGCTTATATATATATATATATATATATATATATATATATATATATATATAGTTATCTCGTTAGATGCAACATTTGCAGAGGACTGTTTCGAATTCAAAATAATCAAAATGATTTATTACTTTTGGAGTCCTTGTGGAAATTATTTAATTAAGATCGCAAACGATAGCTTTAATTACACTTTATATATATATATATATATATATATATATATATATATATATTTGTAACAAGATTATCTCTCCCATCATTTGTATGAATTAGGAAAATCCTTCCACTATTTCTCTTAGTTAAGTAAAACCAACCAACGTAAATATGAAAAATTACACAAATTTCTTTTATTATATATATATATATATATATACTCGTATATGTATACATATATATATTTTTTTTAAATTTCAGTGTTATTGTTCGTCGTCCTGATTTGCAAGAAATTGATAAGTTAAACGACACGTGACTTCAAAAACAATGTTGTAAGTACCAAAAGTAGTTTTTGTAATATAATTTGGCCCTTGGCCAAAAGACGATCTTTGCCAAAAATCTCAAGACAACGAAGAAAAGTTGTCTCGATAATATTCGCTCATGCATTTATGATTAGCTCGAAAAAAATTATCAAAAATATGGAAAAAGGTAAAAGATATATTTAATATATATATATATATATATATATATATATATATATTATATATATATATATATATATATATATGTATATATATTTATATATATAAACTTCATTATTTTGTTTCTTTTACATCTGCGTCTACGTACACATTTGTTCTGTACTTTTATTTATTTTATTTAAAAATTCTTCCGAGAAAGCTATGTACAAAAGAATGATTACATAACAAGCAAAAAGAATATTTTTCCACTACAATACGTCTTTTAAATTTAGTTAAAGAAATATACTCAAACATATTTAAAAAAAAATTGTTTCTAGAGAAAAGTTTGTGAGGAACAGTGATTTGAACGCTAAAGGTAATTAATAGGCGCGGAACCTGATTTGTTGATAAAAATTGTTTAAAACTAGTTTTTATTACTTTTTTTTCAAATTATTGAAATTAAATAATTAAATATTTGTTTTTTGCGTTAAATAGTGTTGTGTATAAATATTTCTTGCACAAAACATTTAGCTGGAACGAGAAATATAACAATTTTTAAACAAGATTTTTACGAATGCCAATTTTTATAAATAAGTTTCACGAAGTTACATCTTTAAACCCATAAAATTTGTTTAGCTCTTAGCTGATAATTGTTTGTCAAATTGACAAAATTTGTTAAATTTTTGACGTAAGTTTTGTCTAAAAAAATGTTTCTAAATTTATTTGCACACGAAAAAACTAAATAAAATTTGCAAAAAAAGTGATGTACCACACTTTGATATTCACTAATTTTCATGTTTTTCGAAAATACCAAATACTTTTACTTTGAATAACATTTTAAAAATAATGGTAAAAACTAATTTTGCTATTTTTAAATAAATCTTGTTTTATTTGTTGTATTATATAAATAAATTTGATATGTTGCAAAATGTTTAAACAAAAAATTGCATTAATCCGATTTTTTTACTAAATCTTGAATTTAATCTTTTGTGTTTATAGTAAAAATGAATTTAGGATTTTTAATAAGGATCTACAAAATTTATAAAATCTAAATTTTAATTGTAAATTTTATAATTTTTTTAAATATATATAATTTTCCATAAAGTTTTTATCCAAGACATAAGTATATTTTTTAGTTTCATAACTTTTGGAAACTTTTTCAAAGTAAATTATTACAATTAGTTCGAGTACTTAACATGATTACTTTTGCAAACTTTTTCAACAGTTTTGGTACGAAAATATATTGAAGAATAATTTTATAAAAAAAAACCTAATATTAAATTAATTAAGTAATAAACAAAACTGACTTGTAATAATAATTTTATGGATTATGGTTTAAATTTTAAGAATTATATAATTATTTTTTAACATAGTAATTATTTATTTAATTTAACTTACTGCAATATTATTTTTTAAATATTGTTTCAAATTAACATGCAGGCTATTATTATTATTATTATTATTATTAATTTATAAAAATACCTACACTAAGATAAATATGAATTGAATTTTTTTATAAGAAAATAAAATGTTTAAGAAGACGTTCTTCTGAAGACTGTTTCATTCAACTATATAATATAATTTTTTGAGAACATGTAAATTAATAACTGTAATATTAAACGGTACAAATTTTAAGATTTATATAATTATTATTTAACATAGTAATTATTTCATTTAACTTACTGAAATACTATTTTTTTGAATATTGTTTAAAATTAAAATATAGGCTATTATTATTATTATTATTATTATCATTGATTAATAAAAATACCTACACTAAGGTAAACATAAATTGAATTTTTTTAACCCCAAAGAAAATATTTTAGAACACATTCTTCTAAAGACTGTTTCATTCAACTATATAATTTTTCTTTAACCATACTACATGCCTATATAAGAAAATCTACGAAAAACGTTTTTCTGAAAGGTGTTTCATTCGTCTATGTAACATTTTTTTTAAATTAGAAACAAACAGAAACAATATGTATATATATATTTTTACATACATATATATATACATTTTGAAATATGTGAGTTTGGTGTTGATATATATATATATATATATTGATGAGTTATTTAGAATCGGGCAGTAACACCAAGTAAAAAAACTAAAGTAGTTTTGAAATAAAGTATTTCAAAACTACTTTAGTTTTTTTTACTTGGTGTTACTGCTCGATTCTAAATAATTCATCAAAATATATATACATATATATATTATATATATATATATATATATATATATATATATATTCTAGAAAAATATTTTTTTCACTGACCTGAATTTGGATGATTGTTGCTATTAGGCCTGGCGCTGGTTGCCCCGTCTCTGGCCTCGATTTCAAGGGCGTAGGCGCCCTGCTTTTCCCTATCAAAGACAACTTTGGTGAAAACTTCCCCTGACTGAAGGTTTATTTCGAAAAAGTCTTTGCCTTCATTTCTTGGGGAATCTACCACATAGTAATAAACCTGGAAGAAAAAAAAAATTAGTTAGATAAATAGTCAGTAAAAATAAAAATTAAAATATTTTTTTTAATTACAATATTTATTACAACTGTTAAATAATTAACATCTAGTAATAATAATAAATAATAACATAAATTTAAATAAATAAGAGTACAAAGGATAGAATTTACATTAAAATGATATCCGGAGTATGATGATTTAATATATTAGGTTGTCAAATATCTCCCTTCCGCTTTTTTGCTCTTGGTTTAAAATACAAAAAGGCGGAAGGGAAATATTTGACAACCTTATAGAATAAAAGCAAATACTAATAAAAATAAAATTAATAAATAATATAAATAAAATTTCTGGATAATAAAATAATATTAGAAAAACCATGAAATATAACAAGATAACAATATTAGAAATAAGATAATAATAATAATAATGATGTTAATGTTAGCGTATTGAAATATACTATACCACTATTTATAACCTTTGAAAAAAGTTAGACACAAAACTTAAAAATGACAGATATTTTGAAATGTATTGCTAAAATTGCAAATTTGAAAATTGGGTGTCACAAAAGTCATAATGTAATATGATGTATTTCAAATACGAGTTTATGGTGCATCTATAACATCCTGTGGAGCTCGTTGAAAATGCACCACTATTTATAACCTTCGACACATTTTTTTAAAAATGACAAATATTTTGGAATTTATTGCAAAAATTGCAAATTTAAAAATTTTGTTGTGTAATAGACATATAAGATAATAATATATTTAATTTACAAGTTTATGGTGCATCTATAAAGTCCTGAAGAGCTCGTTGAAAGTTTTTTTTTTTTTTTTTTTACAATATTTATTACAACTGTTAAATAATTAACATCTAGCAATAATGATAAATAATAACATAAATTTAAATAAATAAGAGTGCAAAGAATAGAATTTACATTTAGATGATATCCGTAGTATGATGATTTAATATAAAATAAAAGCAAATAATAATAAAAATAAAATTAATAAATAAAATAGTAGAAATTTATTAACATTAAAATAAAATAAAAATTAAAATAATATTGACATTTGGAAATAAATTATATATATATATATATATATAAGTTTTAAAATAAAAATAAAAATAATATTAACATTTAGAAATAAATTAATTAATTATAAATAACGTAAATTTTTAGGCACGTTTTTTAATTTCAATTTATCGTACTACGATTTTGATATAAAATTTGTATATGTATATAAATGTGTATATATAAATGTGTGTAAGTATATGTATATATCTACGTTTATTGTGTTTAATACGATTATATAAATTCGTAGTCACTTGTCGGCTATTGAAATTGCAAATAATGATTTTGTGGAATTAATTGAAGCTGGATTTGTTAATTACGACCAAATGATCATAATTTCCCTTTGTTCAATGAACTTATTGAAATGGCAGTAATATTCATTAATTATACATAAATACATATATATATATATATATATATATATATATATATATAATATGTTTAATTTGAGTTTAATATCGGGCGTAACATCAATAAAAATAGTATGAGTTTTTTTTAAAAATTTATTTATTTAAAATCCATACGTTTCGGCTAGCATCTTAGCCATCATTCAGTGGTAATCAAGTTAACTATAAAAATTGAAACTAAATAAATTATATATATATATATATATATATATATTTGCATATATAATTTTTTGCAAGTTTTATAATAAATTTGAAGTTTATTTTAAAAAATCGTTATATAACTTTCCTTAAAGAGTAATTAATTTTTTGCAAGTTATTTAATAAATTTGAAGTTCATTTTAAAAAATCGTTATATAACTTTCCTTAAAGAGTAATTAATTTTTTGCAAGTTATTTAATAAATTTGAAGTTTATTTTAAAAAATTGTGATTTAATTAAAAATAATAAAAAATAAAATAAAACAATAAAATAAATTCACCTTTTGTGACAAACAAAAATTGTAAGAAATTTTTGCTCGTTCGATTTAAAATAAAAAATTCGTTGTGTTTAAAATTACAAACGAAAAACTTAATTTTTTAACTGATATTTATTAACCGGTTATTAACTCATTATTTATGCACTTGCACTTGTATTTAATTGACTTGTAATTAATTAAATTTAAAATTGTAAATTGTATAAGGTTGTCAAATATCTCCCTTCCGCCTTTTTGTATTATAAACCAAGAGCAAAAAAGCGGAAGGGAGATATTTGACAACTTAATATTTATGTCCAAGGTAAATTCATGCACTATAATGTAACGTTTATTGATTTTTCGATAAATTCAATCCGGCGTCTAAATCATGACTGAATTTACAAATAAAATATTTTATTCAAAGAAATCGTATTTGTTTATACTTTGAAAAACCCAAAATCAGCGAATGTCAAAGTGTGGGGCAACCAGGGAATGTCAAACTGTTTTTCATAATCAAAAATGCTGAATATTGATTGATTTAAATCGTGCGATTTATTTTCGTAAAATATTTTGTAAGATTGCAAGATATACAAAATATTTTTTAAAGAAAATTTTATCTAGGTTTTAAGTGTGTAAATAATTTTTGAAGACTTTTTTAGACAAAAGTTACGTCAAAAAAAACTAACGAAAATGTACAACAAAAAGTTACACAAAAATCCTGATATTAAAAAAATTTATGAAATATAATAAAATTCATGAACTGTAATTATTTCCACTTTTTTTTTCTAATCAAGAATTTTATCTAGTTTTTATGTGTGAAAAAAGTACCAAAACAATCACTATCTTTATATGCTAAAAAACAAATTGCTCAGGATTTTCAGAACCAAAAATCAGGATTCAGGACATCTATTATATTTACCTGGTTGTTAGGAAAAGTTCCATCTTTGTCAATGGCATTCACTTGGGTGACTTTGGTGCCAATTGGTTCACCTTCTAAGACAGTTTCTTGTTCTCTTTCAGTAAACAAAGGAATTTCATCATTGACATCTTCCAGCATTATGTAAACTGTTGCTTCAGAAGCCAATTGTTGGGCACCATTGTTCTAAAAAATAAAAAAAAATGATTGAGAACATGTTGGTCAAAGGAACCAGGAAACACCTGATCAAAAATCTAGTGAACACTTCATATGATATTTGTGAGTAATTTGACAAAAACCAAACAATGACCAGAATTTTCTATTAAATGCTAAAGAAAATGAAAGGTCGAAGTCGTTTTCTTCGCAACTTTAATGCTCCTCCTAATTTAGAATCCAGGAGTAATTCAATTATTGCAAACGCTTTACCCAATTTTAACCAAAATAGCATTTTATCTTGTTATAATAGCATCAACATATTATTTGTTTATTTTAAATGTTTCTGAGGTAGTACTCAATTTTTTTTTAATTTTTCTTACCTCTACACGTATGGTCAAATTATACTCCTTGATGGTCTCATAGTCCAGTGGATGATTTACTTTGATATCAGCCCAAGTAAAACCATTATCAGACCTTTGTTGAAGGTAAAATGTGTGATATTTATTGGTCTGAGCTGTTGATCCTGGCATTAGTCGATAGAAGACCGTTGGGTTGCCTTCTATACCAGAACTGGGGAAAAAAGTAAGAAAATTAGAAAACATGGTGAAAATCTGATGGTATTAGTATTAAAAGTAATTAAAATCAAAGGTTTTTTTTGTAAGAAAGGAATGTAATTAATTTTGTATCAGCTTCTAGATTTGTCTAAAAAAAATATTTGATGTATCTCCAAAACTTTAAGATCAATACACAAAAAGTGACCAAAAATTAATTAAATATTTTTATAAGTTTACCATTAAGACGATAAGTTTATCATTGTTTTAGATGCAAAAATAATTTTGTTCATACTTACCTGAAGATATTGCCTAAATAGGAAACTCAAATTTACTTTACCATTAAATTACCTAAAACCTGGACAACCCTAAAACATCTAACTCCTACTAACCCCATGTATAAAAATTTTTGTTCTTACGAAATTTATAACTTATATATCACAACAAATATATATATATATATTTATATATATATATATATATATATATATATATATACCTCATATTAATAATATTTATCCTTTACAAATATCAAAATTGTAATATATTTATGAACTATACTTTTGCAATAACACATCTAAATTTTTATACTAAACGTGTTTCCTCTTTAATGTAAATGATTTCCTCTATAATATAATTGACGTTCTGGTACTTGATGGATATTATTGTAAATTTTGAAAAATTTTGTTTAAAACTTAAAAAAATCTAGTATTAGGAAATAAAGTAAACTGTATAAGGAATCACATATCCAAAAATCATAGTTGTATTCGGAATAATACGTCCTTAGGAGCTCCTCGAAAATAACAAAACATTTAATACTCAAGTGTCGGCCCAACAATTGACGTTCAGGTACTTGATGGATATTATTGCCAATTTTGGAAAATTTTGTTTGAGACTTAAGAAAATCTAGTACTAGGTAATAAAGTAAACTGTATGAGGAATCACATATCCAAAAATCATAGTTGTATTCGAAATAATACTGGCTTAGAAGCTCCTCGAAAATAACAAAACATTTAATACTCAAGTGCCGACCCAACAATTGACGTTCTGGTACTTGATGAATATTATTGCAAATTTTGGAAAATTTTGTTTGAGACTTAAGAAAATCTAGTACTAGGAAATAAAATCAACTGTATAAGGAATTACATATCCAAAAATCATAGTTGTATTCGGATTAATACGTCTTTAGGAGCTCCTCGAAAATAACAAAACATTTAATACTCAAGTGTCGACCCAACAATTTGGTACCTGATGGATATTATTGCAAATTTCGGAAAATTTTGTTTGAAACTTAAGAAAATCTAGTACCAGGAAATAAAGTAAACTGTATAAAGAATTACATATCTAAAAATGATAGTTGTATTCGGAATAATACGTCCTTAGAAGCTCCTCGAAAATAACAAAACATTTATTACTCAAGTGTCGACCTAACAATTTGCTACCTGATGGATATTATTGCAAATTTTGGAAAATTTTGTTTGAGACTTAAGAAAATCTAGTACTAGGAAATAAAGTAAACTGTATAAGGAATTACGTATCCAAAAATCATAGTTGTATTCGGAATAATACGTCCTTAGGAGCTCCTCGAAAATAACAAAACATTTAATACTCAAGTGTCGACCCAACAATTTGGTACCTGATGGATATTATTGCAAATTTTGGAAAATTTTGTTAAAAACTTAAAAAAATCTAGTACTAGGAAATAAAGTAAACTGTATGAGGAATCACATATCCAAAAATCATAGTTGTATTCAGAATAATACGTCCTTAGGAGCTCATCGAAAATTACAAAACATTTAATACTAAAGTGTCGACCCAACAATTGACGTTCTGGTATTTGATGGATATTATTGCAAATTTCGGAAAATTTTGTTTGAAACTGAAGAAAATCTAGTACTAGGAAATAAATTAAACTGTATAAGAAATTACATATCCAAAAATCATAGTTGTATTCGGAATAATACGTCCTTAGGAGCTCCTCGAAAATAACAAAACATTTAATACTCAAGTGTCGACCCAACAATTTGGTACCTGATGGATATTATTGCAAATTTTGGAAAATTTTGTTAAAAACTTAAAAAAATCTAGTACTAGGAAATAAAGTAAACTGTATGAGGAATCACATATCCAAAAATCATAGTTGTATTCAGAATAATACGTCCTTAGGAGCTCATCGAAAATTACAAAACATTTAATACTAAAGTGTCGACCCAACAATTGACGTTCTGGTATTTGATGGATATTATTGCAAATTTCGGAAAATTTTGTTTGAAACTGAAGAAAATCTAGTACTAGGAAATAAATTAAACTGTATAAGGAATCACATATCCAAAAATGATGGTTGTATACGGAATAATGCGTCCTTAGGAGCTCCTCGAAAATAACAAAACATTTAATACTCAAGTGTCGACCCAACAATTGACGTTCTGGTACTTGATGGATATTATTGCAAATTTTGGAAAATTTTGTTTGAGGCTTAAGAAAATCCAGTACCAGGAAATAAAGTAAACTGTATAAGAAATTACATATCCAAAAATCATAGTTGTATTCTGAATATTACGTCCTTAGGAGCTTCTCGAAAATAACAAAACATTTAATACTCAAGTGTCGACCCAACAGTATTTGTTTGGTATATCCCTTTTTGAACGGTTTATGAAAATTTAGTGAAATATTCGGCAAATTTATACAAAATTAAATTATCTACAATATCGTCTAATAAAGTAAGTCTCTACATTAACTCGGTATACTCTAAAAGCGTAATTAAAAATATCAATCTATAGGGCATACAATTATCTAAGACTTAGCTCTTCATGCATTCGTTTGGTGTAACTCTTGTAACTTTTGAATGGTTTATGCAAATTTAGTGAAATATTCGGCAAATTTATACAAAATTAAATTATCTTTAACATTGTCTAACACCATAGAACCCTACAGCAACTAGGTATACTTATAAATTGCTCCCAAAACAACACATTGATTAAATCTTTTTTGTCAATTTTTTTAAGTATAAAAGGTCAAAAATCTGGTCTTCTATTTACCTGGCTTTAACAGAAACGACTTTAGCACCAACTGGTAAATTTTCCCTAATATAAATTGGCCCATAAACGACATGGTCCCAAACTGGTGGATTATTTGCACGATCTACCACATCGATTTGAACTTCTACAGTTCTGGATAAAGGTGGATAGCCTTTATCCTGAGCCATTGCTTCTAATTTATAAGTCTCACGCTAATGGTAAATCGACAATTGGTAAGAAAAATTAAGGACCATGACCAAGAAATTTAAAAAATATCATAAGTATGTTGTTTTTTTTATAAAAATCGTCCAGTATCCATTACATCCATCCAGCATCCACGATCACCATCAAGTCCAGCGTCCAAAGTATGCCACAAAAAGCAAAAAAGCAAAAAAAAATGACCACCATTAGTAAATCACCATTATCAAATACAAACTAAACTACAAATTTAACAAAAAAAATTGACATCACTCCCCTGCAACTGCATCAGAAAACCTGAAACTTTTGGTCCTTGGATTAATAAATTTCTATCTAATTCATTTTTGATTAAAGTTATTGCAGACATATTCTGTCATGAATTTTTTTTTTTTTTTGCATTCAATTGACCTTAAGGTATTTAAATAGTTACCAATTTTAAAGAAAGTCAAATTAATGGTAGCGTACTTACCAGGAACGTCGATGATCTTGGAGGGTAAAGGTAAAGGACAGAGTGGTAAGGGATGAAGGGCAGTGTGGTAAAAAACAAGAATTTTGGTGAAAATTTAGTGGTTGTTGCTTTGACGTTGCTCAAATTTGTAAAAAAAGTGCTATTCTTATTTAAAACTATTAAGTTTTAGGGAAAACTGCAAAACTGTTTGGGTTCATCAAAAATAAGTCCATTGGGTTTACTGATAACATGAGACTAGTCCAGGCTTTGTTTACAATTATCCCAGAAATCTAATGTTACTATTGGCTTTTGATAAAGGTAAGTCCAATTTTTTGGCACAATTACCAAAACGTACCCCAGAAATCCCTTCTTTTCTATGATTACCTGAGATTATAGGCTTTCGGTTGAAGATAAGACACAATCACCCAAA